>NC_034010.1:12324366-12407121 GCF_000346465.2 Prunus persica
ACAGAAGGAAATACAATACCAACCTCCATGTATGAGGCTAAAAAGACTTTGTGTGCATTGGGGCTGAGTTATGAGAAAATGCACGCATGCCCCAATGATTGCATCTTGTATAGGAAGGAGTATGAGGATTCAACTAATTGTCCTACTTGTGGTATCTCAAGGTGGAAGGAAGGCAAAGATGCAATCTTGAAAGAGGGTGTGCCAGCGAAGGTGGTGTGGTATTTTCCCCCAATTCCAAGGTTTAAAAGGATGTTTCAATCACATGAGACAGCTAAGAGTTTGACTTGGTGGCATGTTGCTAGAAAATCAATTGACGGTCAGATGTCTCATCCGGCGGATTCCCCGTCTTGGAAACTTCTTGATGATAAATGGCCTGAGTTTGGTAATGAGCCGAGAAACTTGAGATTGGCTCTTTCATCTGATGGATTCAATCCCCACAGTTCTCTAAGTAGCAGATATAGTTGTTGGCCGGTTATCTTAGTTACATATAATCTCCCTCCATGGCTGTGCATGAAACGAAAGTTCATGATGTTAACCTTATTGATTTCCGGTCCTAAACAACCCGGAAATGATATAGACGTCTACTTGGAGCCTTTGATTGATGATTTAAAATCCTTGTGGGTTGGGATTAGAGGAGTGTATGATGCACATAATGGAGAATACTTTACACTCAGAGCTGCATTAATGTGGACAATTAATGATTTCCCCGCCTATGGAAACTTATCTGGTTGTGTTGTTAAAGGATATAAAGCTTGTCCAATATGCGGCGATGATACACCTAGTCACAGGTTGAAAAATGGCCACAAAATTTGTTACATTGGGCATAGAAAATGGTTACCAATCAATCATCCATATAGGAGGCAACGTGCAGCTTTTAATGGGAAACCTGAATATGGCATACCTCCAGAGCCATTAACCGGAGAAGAAGTGCTGCATATGGTTGAAAATGGTGACAGAGTTTGTTGGAAGAAGAAATCAATATTCTTTGATCTCGAGTATTGGAAATACCTTCCTGTGAGGCATGCCCTAGATGTTATGCACATTGAGAAGAATGTTTGCGATAGTATCATTGGTACATTGCTGGAGATCCCTGGAAAAAATAAAGATGGGATTGCTGCTCGATTAGATTTATTGAACATGGGGGTCAAAACTGATTTGCAACCCGAGTATGGAGAAAGACGTACTCGTTTGCCTCCTGGGCCTTGGAATTTGTCAAGAGCAGAGAAGAGAGAGGTTTGCAATTCTTTCTATGGTATGAAGGTCCCTGAAGGTTATTCTTCAAATATTAAAAATCTTGTATCTGTACAAGATTCAAGACTTCTTGGCCTTAAATCACATGATTGTCATACCTTAATGCAACAATTGCTCCCTGTGGCAATTCGTTCTGTTTTGGAGAAGCCTGCAAGGTATGCAATAACTCGTTTGTGCTTCTTCTTCAATGCTATATGTGCAAAGACTGTTGATGTTTCCAAGCTAGATAAGTTGGAAGAAGATGTAGTAGTTACTCTGTGTTTGCTTGAGAAGTACTTTCCCCCTTCATTCTTTGATATCATGGTTCATCTAGTAGTACATCTTGTCAGAGAAGTTCGTCTATGTGGGCCAGTATATTTTAGGTGGATGTATCCGTTTGAAAGATATATGAAAGTGCTGAAGGGGTATGTTCAGAATCGTACTCGTCCCGAAGGTTGCATTGCTGAGCGGTATATAGCTGAAGAAGCGGTAGAGTTTTGTACTCAGCATTTATCTGATGTTAGTACAGTTGGAGTGCCTTCAAGCCAAAAGATGGGAGTTTCAAAGCCATTATCAGGTTGCACAGTGAGCGTAGTTGATCAGGACCTGTTGAATCAAGCACATCTATATGTCTTGGAGAATACGGAGGAAGTCCTACCTTATATCGAGTACGTATGAGTTTTATTCTTTAAGTTTCCATTTAAAATTATTTCTTATGTTTATCTTATATATTTGGGACCGTAATGCTTGAATTTTTCGTGTCATGTAGGCAACATATGATCCACATCAAGACTGCTTATCCAAAATTTAGAAAGAGAACAAAGTGGCTGCAGGATAAGCACAATAGCACTTTCATTCAATGGCTACGCTTCAAGGTATATGTTGTTGAATAACATATTTCTCTTTTAATTTTCTTCTTATTTATATGTTAGGATGAATTAAGATATGATTAATTTGCAGGTTCAAAGTGAACTTGAGGAAGACAATCATGGCGTATCAGAAAATTTAAGGTGGCTAGCAGCTGGTCCAAACATGTCAGTGCCATTATATAGGAGCTATCTTATTAAAGGTCTTAAATTCAATATCAAGGCACAAGATGATGTGCGGACAACTCAAAATAGTGGAGTTTATTTACTTGCACATACCATGCAAGTTGCTAGTGCCAAGGATAAAAACCCAATTCTCTCAAATATGGGTTTCTATGGTGTCATTCAAGAAATTTGGGACCTTGACTACCAAAAGTTTACAATCCCAGTCTTTAGGTGTGATTGGATAGATAGTTCTGGTCTTGTAGTCGACGAACTTGGATTTACCCTTGTAGATTTGAGTAAAATTGGACATAGGAATGACCAATTTGTTTTGGCTTCTCAAGTCAAACAAATATTTTTTGTTGACGACCCGATGCATCGTGGTTAGTCGGTAGTGTTATCAATGCCTAGTAGAGAATATAATGATGTTATTGGTGATGAAGTATTAGGTGATGTGATAATTGAGTGTGAGCCATTTACTAGAGGGATGCCAAATGTTGACACATTTGATGAACTGGTAGGTGAGTTAGGCGGTCAAAATATTCGAGATGGGTGTGAAGATATATGGATTGAATGATGCTTATGTAATTGGCAGTGTATGACATTAATTTTGTAATATATTGTAATGTGATTTCTTCACTTTCTACGTTCAAATAAAACACGACGTTATTGTGAATCAGTTATTCAGCATATTTACCGACGTCTTAAAGCAACGTAACAATGAAGAACCACGACGCTATTGTGAAGCAATTATTCAGGATATCACGTCGGTGAAGGATAAAGAACCGCCATGTAATTCAAAATAACACGACTCCAATCCCATAATACCGACGTCTAAAAAACGAGATATGTAATCTGAACGTTAAAAAATACGACGTCATCATACATTTTCCACGTCGCAAGTTCTTTTATAAACGAAGAGGAACGAAATTAATTCCGACGGAAATTCATTATAACCGCCGTCTAATAACAATTAAACGACGTTATTTGTAATACGGCTCCCATCATAATCTACGCCGTCTATATGTTCTGTAATACGGCTCTCATTTATTTGGAACCGACGTTGTTTAGACGTTCAACGTCGTCTATATTATTAAGTGCGTCGTGAGTAATGAATACATATAAATACAACGTCGACTATATAAATGTATACGTCGTAAATAATGACACTGACAACTATTTCCACGTCATCTTTTTTAGAAAAATCGAAGTGGAAAATTTATTTCACGACGGTTTTTTGTAAATAAGAGACGTTGTAGATTTCAATAACGTCGTCTTCTCATGTATTTAAAGACGTCATATTTTTTCTTGTCGTGTAAATTGTATTTAACGGCGTAGTATTTTAGTTGTCGTCGTTGTATGTATATCTTGCGGCCTTGTTCTTTTAATATGTGTCATATTTTTCTTTTTTAACGACGGTGATTTTTTTGAGTTGGTCGTCTATTCTCATCCTCGACTATTTTCTAGAACTTTAGCAGACTAAACACGTCTGTTTTTATTGTTTTCCGACGTTGTTGTATTTAACAACGTCTAATATTTATCGTCGTTGTTTGTTTCTGAAAATAGGACGTATAAATTTTTTAATACGACTCTCATATATTTGTAACTGACGTTGTTTAGTTTTTCAACGTCTACTATAGAAACACATACGTCGTAAATAATGACACTGACAACTATTTCCACGTCATCTTTTATCGAAAAATCGAAGTGGAAAATTAATTGTACGACGGTTGTGTTTATATGTGCAACGTAGTAGGTATCAATAACGTCGTCTTCTAATGTATTTAAAGACGTCATATTTTTTATTGTCGTGAAAATTATATTTAACGTCGGCGTATTTTTATTGTCGTCGTTGTATGTCTATCTTGCGGCCTTGTTCTCTTAATATGTGTCATATTTTCCCTTTTTAACGACGGTCGTTTTAGAGAATTGGTCGTCTATTATCATCCTCGATTGCTTTTTTTAGATCTTTTGCAGTACAAAGACGTCGTTTTGTATTTTTTGATGACGTTGTATAGTTTAACAACGACGGTTATTTAGCGTCGTGGTTTATGAGGGAAAAGATGACGGTGGATTCCACGACCATTGAAAAACCAAATACACGACGGTGATTTACCGTCGTCTTTTTGCTTTTTTGTAGTAGTGAGAGGATGTTAAAGTGGCTTTACACCCCCAAAAATGCACCTCTAACTGTGGATGCTCTGACTACTAGATTGGGATTTTGAGTGCATGATTTTGTCTATATTTTAATTTGTAATTGCATTATTATTTGTTTAACCAAATTCTAAAAACAAAAAGAAAACAAGAAAAAAACCAGTATTTTATTTTATTTTTATTTTGTTTTATGAAATGCCTCTCTGAGATGTTGCAATATATTGCAGCTTCCTTTTTGGGCATAAGATCTCCAGTGCCTTACACATTGAGAAAATTTGTGAAGAAATCAAAACTAGAGTCTGGGATGAACTTTGCATATGGAGGGACAGGTGTTTTTGATACAGTGTTTGGTGGACCAAACTTGACCACCCAAATCGACTTTTTCCAACAGCTGCTTGAACAAAAACTCTATAGTACCAAAAATGACGTCGTTAATTCGTCCATTGCTCTCGTATCAGTTGCGGGTAACGACTACGCTGCTTATTTTGGCAACCACACTGAGGTAAGTGGTTAAGCTAACTCTTATCTGTTTGTTGACATGCATGCAATTAATGTGTAGGCAAGTCGGAAAGCTTTTTTTTTTTTCTTTAATAATTTAAGAGAGACGTGTACAACACATGATTTTCTTTAATAGATTCTGTAACAGAGTTAGCATATGGAGCCAAATCATGGATTTTGAAAAATTGAGATGACATCTTTTAACTCTTTATTAGAGTTATCCGTTTTAATTTTTCGAATCTCGATATTCTTCAATATGTGTAGCTTTTTTTTCCCTCTCATTGCATATTCACTTGAAATTGCTAAAAAGATTTTAGTTTTTGAACAGGCCTATTATTTTATACATTTGGGAAAACCCTCCGAGCCGCATTTGAAGGCTTTGGTGAGCTTGTTGAAGGTACTGCACTTTTTTTTTATAGCATAAAATGGGGTTTTCAATTTGATGGCAGTATATGCTCATTCTAATTAAATGTTTGCCTCAACAGTTAAAATAATAATGGACAAAATTTCTAAAAGGTCCAAAGGTTATGCATTCATAGAATACACCACGGAGGAAGCTGCTAGTGCAGCACTCAGAGAGATGAATGGCAAGGCAAGTTTCAACCTGAAAAATAAACTGATTCGAATAAATCAAACACGTAGGCGTAGTCTTTCTTGTCTTTGGTTTACATGTTTTACATGTTTATAAAACAGATCCAACACTCTGAAGAGGAAAGCTTAGCCTATTTTTTGTTGTTGATTCTTTCAGATCATTAATGGCTGGATGATAGTTGTTGATGTTGCCAAGACTAGCCCTCCAAGATACAGCAGGGGTCAGAGCAGACCAGCAACCAGATGAAAGAGAGAGAAGGTTCTAGAGAGATTTGCCACTAAGAATTGAATTATTTTGTGACCAGCATCTTAAATATTGACATTGAGTTCATATAAGGAACTTTGTCAGTACCACAATATTTTTGCATCTTCAAAGAATTGACCTACATATTTTCTGCTGCAATGTTAAGAGGCTATGGGTAGCACTTGCCTCTAAAAACCGGCTACTAAGGAAGTGTACCCAAGTGCTCTTAAATCATCCTAAGATTTGTAATTTTTCCGCCATTTTTCTAAAGTGAGATCTCGAGTCCTAAAATGCAGCATAGTGGCGTTCAGCTGTTGGCTCCTTATGCCTTTTCCCTTTTAAAATAGGCTTATTATCACAAAACGTCCCTAAGGTTTACGAAACTATAAGATTGCATCCTTAAGGGTTTGTTTTTTTGTCATTCGTGGTCCTCAAATTAGTATGTGTGATCACAGATCGTCCCTGCCATTAGGTTCCGTCAAAAATTCCGTTAGTTTCACTACTACATTTTACACTTTGCGCGACGAAGTTAATTTCGCCGCGCAAAATAAATTGTGGTCGCACAAATTTCAGCGCCACAAAAACTTCGTCGCGCAGAATCCGTCGCGCAAAGATCGTGAAGAAAGACTTTGCGCGACGAAGTTTTTTCATTGGTCGCTCAAAGTCACTTTGCGCGACGAAAAAATATTGGTCGCGCAAAGTAACTTTGCGCGACGAACGCAAAGTGACTTTGCGCGACGAAAAATATTGGTCGCGCAAAGGTTTGCGCGACGAAAAACATTGGTCGCGCAAAGTTTTGCGCGACGAAATACATTGGTCGCGCAACTGTTTGTGCGACGAAATACATTGGTCGCGCAACTGTTTGTGCGACGAAATACATTGGTCGCGCAAAGTCTTAAAAAAATTCCCGCGTCAAATTTTTGGTGCCCGCCCAAATTTTTAGAGTTTTACGCGACAAATAGTAACGTCGTGCAAATATTTGCGCGACGAAATATTTTTTGTTTTCAATTTTTTTAATTTAAAATAAAGTAATTTAATAGTTTGCGCTACCAAATATTTTTTTCTTTAGTATGAATTTATTTATATGAATTTTTTCAAATTTTTACTTTTTAAATTTAATTTAATTGTATGATTTCTTTTTAAAATTACTTTAATTTAAATTGATATTAATTTTTTCAAATTTTTACTTTTTAAATTTAATTTAATTGTAAGATTTTTCTTAATTACTTTAATTTAAATTGACATATTCAAAATAAAATTACATATGAAAAATAGTGATCAAATTATCCAATAAATATAAATATATATTCAAAATGTACATATAAATTAACAAAGTACAATAATAAAATCTTAATACAAGCGTATTGTGGTGGTAGTGGCGGAGGATATGTTTTGATAGCTTCCTAATCCTCAACTTTAGCCGTCAAAGTCTCGATGATTCCCTACAAAAAAACAAATATAGTCAAATAACAACAACAACAACAACAAAAAGAATGCACAATCTCCCCTAAAATTGTTATACCACAAATCCAACCCAAACTCCAATCTCTCCCCTTTACTCAACCCCAAACCCCACACAAACTCAAAACTAACTCCAAAAACACATATTAATGAAAAAAATTTAAAATTTGGAGAGAATATACCTTTTGGCAAGATTGAGAGTGAGTGAGAATGAGAGGGAGAAGTGAGTGTGAGAGAATTAGAAAAGATAGTGATAGAGAGATGAGAGAGTGAGAGATAGTGAAAAGATAGATGAGAGAGTGAGTGAGAGTGAGAGATAGTGAAGATAGAGATGAGAGATTAAGTGAGAGGAGTTAGTGTGAGAGAAAGGGTGGGATTTGGGGAAAGGGAAAGAGAGAGGAGAGGTAAGAGTAGAGAAAGAAATTGAGAAAATGGTGGAGGAGTTATTTCAGTTTTAAAAATCGTATCACTTTGCGCGACGAAAATATGGTTGGTCGCGCAAAGTTTTGCGCGACGAAACGTATTAGTCTCGCAAAGTTTTGGGCGACGAAAACTTTGCGCGACGAAAATATGGTTGGTCGCGCAAAGTTTTGCGCGACGAAACGTATTGGTCTCGCAAAGTTTTGCGCGACGAATAGAGGAATATTGGTCGCGCAAAGTCTAAAAAAATTATTTTTTTAAAAAAAAATTCCCGCATCCCATTTTTGGTACCCGCCAAAATTTTTAAATTTTTGCGCGACGAAAAATACTTATTGGTCGCGCAAAGTCTAAAACAATTATATATAAAAAATTCCCGCGTCCCATTTTTGGTACCCGCCCAAATTTTTGCGCGACGAACAATATATATTGGTCGCTCAAAGTTTTGCGCGACGAAACATATTGGTCTCGCAAACTTTGGCGCGACGAATATAGGAGTATTGGTCGCGCAAAGTCTAAAAAAAATTTTTTTAAAAAAAAAATTCCCGCATCCCATTTTTGGTACCCGCCAAAATTTTTAAATTTTTGCGCGACGAAAAATACATATTGGTCGCACAAAGTCTAAAACAATTATATAAAAAAATTCCCGCGTCCCATTTTTGATACCCGCCCAAAATTTTTGCGCGACGAAAAATATATATTGGTCGCGCAAAGTTTTGAGCGACAAAAAATATTGGTCGCGCAAAGTCTAAAGTTTTTTTTTTAATTTTAAAAACCCGGCGTCCCATTTTTGGTTCTCGCCCAAATTTTTTGAGTTTTGCACGATGAACTGTTGGTCGCGCAAACTTTTGAGAGACGAAAAATTGGTTCGTAGCACAATATTTATAAAAATAATTGTTATGAATAATAAAAAATAAAAAAAATTATTTTATGATTTAAATATATATATATATATATATATATACACACACCATTCAACGATCCAACCATAAGACTTGTTTGTATATACTTCAAGATCGTATACCCCAAAAATCGCAAAAAACAAACATTCAGAGATCTAGTAACGGGACAAAACTTTTCGATAGTTATAAATGAAAAATCACGATTTAACGGTTATTTTAACTCCGATTTTGATGATTTTTTTACAGCTACACTCCTTGACCCTATATGAATACAATGACTGAATTTGATCTTCAATTTAAAACATTTGCACTAGTGGATACCACAAAATCTTATGTTATATTTAACGAAAATATAAATAAACTCTTAATTGTTAGTGAATATATTGTTTTGATGGCATATGCATTCTACGAAACTAGTTTCAACGATCCAACCGTCAAACTTGTTTTTTTATACTTCGAGATCATATACGCCAAAAATCGGAAAAAATAAATATTCATAGATCAAGTAACGGGACAAAACTTTTCGACGGTTATAAATGAAAAATCATGATTTAACGGTTATTTTAACTCCGATTTTGATGATTTTTTACAGCTACACTCCTTGACCCTATATGAATACAATGACTGAATTTGATCTTCAATTTAAAATATTTACACTAGTGGATACCACAAAATCTTATGTTATATTTAACGAAAGTATAAATAAACTCTTAATTGTTAGAGAATATATTGTTTTGATGGCATATGCATTCTATTAAACTAATTTCAACGATCCAACCGTCAAACTTGTTTTTTATACTTCGAGATCATATACGCCAAAAATCGGATAAAATAAACATTCATAGATCAAGTAACGGGACAAAACTTTTCGACGGTTATAAATGAAAAATCATGATTTAACGGTTATTTTAACTCCGATTTTGATGCTTTTTTACAGTTACACTCCTTGACCCTATATGAATACAATGACTGAATTTGATCTTCAATTTAAAATATTTACACTAGTGGATACCACAAAATCTTATGTTATATTTAACGAAAGTATAAATAAACTCTTAATTGTTAGTGAATATATTGTTTTGATGGCATATGCATTCTACGAAACTAATTTCAACGATCCAACCGTCAAACTTGTTTTTTTATACTTCGAGATCATATACGCCAAAAATCGGAAAAAATAAACATTCAAAGATCAAGCAACGGGACAAAACTTTTCGACGGTTATAAATGAAAAATCATGATTTAACGGTTATTTTAACTCCGATTTTGATGATTTTTTACAGCTACACTCCTTGACCCTATGTGAATACAATGACTGAATTTGATCTTCAATTTAAAATATTTACACTAGTGGATACCACAAAATCTTATATTTAACGAAAATATAAATAAACTCTTAATTGTTAGTGAATATGTTGTTTTGATGGCATACACATTCTACGAAACTAGTTTCAACGATCCAACCTTCAAACTTGTTTGTTTATACTTCGAGATCATATATGCCAAAAATCGGAAAAAATAAACATTCATTGATCAAGTAATGGGACAAAATTTTTTGACGGTTATAAATGAAAAATCATGATTTAATGGTTATTTTAACTCCGATTTTGATGATTTTTTATAGCTACACTCCTTGACCCTATATGAATACAATGACTGAATTTGATCTTCAATTTAAAATATTTACACTAGTGGATACCACAAAATCTTATGTTATACTTACGAAAGTATAAATAAACTCCTAATTGTTAGTGAATATATTGTTAGTGAACAAAAAAAAACTAGTTTCAACGATCCAACCGTCAAACTTGTTTGTTTATACTTCGAGATCATATACGCCAAAAATCGGAAAAAATAAACATTCAGAGATCAAGTAAGGGGACAAAACTTTTCGATGGTTGTAATGAAAAATCACGATTTAATGGTTATTTTAACTCCGATTTTGATGATTTTTTACTGCTACACTCCTTGACCCGATATGAATACAATGAACTAATTCGATCGTCAATTTAAAATATATATTTTCTAACAAAAACCCAATCCGAACAACAATAATATATTTTTCTAATAAAAATCCGATCCGATCTAAAATAATAAGTTTAAAGCTACTTAATAAATATATATACCGTTTAATTTCTTAAGTGTTATGCATACAAAATAAAAAACAAAAATAAATTGGTTTAGGTGACAAAATGTTTGGATTACGTCATGCAAAGATTTTAAAAAATAATTTTTTTATTCTATTTATTTTTGTAAGGACTTTGCGCGACGAAGTTTACTTTTCGTCGCGCAAAGTCACTTTGAGCGACGAATTATTTTTCGTCGCGCAAAATTCGTCGCGCAAGACTTTAAGCGACGAGGTATTGTCGTCGTGCAAAAGTTTGTCGCGAGAAGTGACTTTGCGCGACGAATTATTTTTCGTCGCGCAAAATTTGGTCGCGCAAGACTTTGAGCGACGAATAATTTTTCGTCGCGCAAAGTTTGGTCGCGCAAGGGGTTTTTTTTGCTAGTGTTTGCTGAAGTGGCATATATATATATCACAAAACATCCCTGAGGTTTACATACCTATCACAAATGGTCCTTGCAAAAAAAATTTAATTTTTTATATTTAAAATTCATAAAATTTTGGTTTTCTTTTTAAAATGTTATTAATTTTTAATTATGTAAAAATACATATTAAATTTTAAATACATGTGACACTATATTATTGTAGATGTGGACTCCATATATATGCCACATCAACAAACTAATGGAGTTTTTAAAAAATAATTTAAAAATCATAAAATTTAAAAATGACAAAACTAAGGGTTTAGGGTTCATAAATGGTCCTCAAGATTAAAATCTTTCCATAGATGGTTTTTTCATTTATAAATAATTTTAAAAAGAAAATTAAAATTTTAAAGAATTTTAAATTAAAAAATTAAAAAATTTCATAGGGACCATTTGTGTCACATCCCGGGATCGGCTCCGCCGTAGCACGATATTGTCCGCTTTGGGCTCCCCTCTCTGCCCTCACGGTTTTGTTTCTGGGAACTCATGAGCAACTTCCCAGTAGGTCACCCATCCTGGGATTGCTCTAGTCCCCAACTCGCTTAACTTCGGAGTTCCTACGACTCCGAAGCCAGTGAGCTCCCAAAAGGCCTCGTGCTAGATGGATGCGAGGTGTGCCATATAAGGCACATCACCCCCTCTCCGTTTGGTCGATGTGGGATCTTACAATCCACCCCCCTTAAGGGATCCGACGTCCTCGTCGGCACACTCGCACCACACGGCAGAGTGGCTCTGATACCAAATTGTCACATCCCGGGATCGGCTCCGCCGTAGCACGATATTGTCCGCTTTGGGCTCCCCTCTCTGCCCTCACGGTTTTGTTTCTGGGAACTCACGAGCAACTTCCCAGTAGGTCACCCATCCTGGGATTGCTCTAGCCCCCAACTCGCTTAACTTCGGAGTTCCTACGACTCCGAAGCCAGTGAGCTCCCAAAAGGCCTCGTGCTAGATGGATGCGAGGTGTGCCATATAAGGCACATCACCCCCTCTCCGTTTGGTCGATGTGGGATCTTACAATTTGTGATGGGTGTGTGAACCTCAAGGATGTTTTGTGATATATATATATATATATATATATGCCACGTCAACAAACTAAAGGAATTTTTTACGAAACCTAACGGCAGAGACCATTTGTGATTGCACATACAATCCTTAAAGACCACGAGTGACAAAAAAAAAAAAAAATTAAGGATGCAATCTGATAGTTTCGTAAACCTTGGAGACATTTTGTGATAATAAGCCATTAAAATATGGCCCAAGCGGCCACCACAAGCTCCATAGTGATCTCATTTCTCCTCCCATTTGGGCCAGGATAACGATGTAAGGCTCCATTTGGGCCAGGATAACGATGTAAGGCTCCAGGCAGGCCCTCACTGAATCCAAGCATCCAGAGTCAAACTTGGTAGTTGACGATTTAAGGACCGCATTTATTGGTTTAAAAATTTGAAGACTCAAATGAAGACTTTTGAAAAATTCAGGGACTATTCGTGCTACAAACTCTAAATGGGGTGACTCTTAACTCATTGGCTAAATTGTAGCAATGGTCCCTAGACTATACCCCAACTTTACTTTTCGTCCCTCATATTGTTAAATTGTTACGGTAGTGTTTCAATTAGCTCTCGTGTTGCATCATTGGTCTTTCCATCAACTTAGTTAAATTTTATGTCAAAATTAAGGGCAAATTGGGAAATTCATATTCTCTCTCTCTCTCTCTCTCCCCCCGACAATTTCTTCTTCACCCATTCCCCATGACTACCACCTGCAAGCTCCAACCCTCAAACTATCCCACATCCACCCTCCACCGTAGCCGCAACCCCAGCACCCACGAACCCAAAACCCCAGCCCTCATCCTCCACCCCAGATCTGATTAAAACAGAGAAGCAGAGGATTGATGGTATCTAGGTGGGCCGCTTGCATTATCTGTCCCATTTTCATATATTCTTCTTGCATTGGTTTTTTGATCAAAATACACCATTTTTCAAGGCCCCTTCTCACCCATGTTTCTTCTCCCGCCCACTAATTTGTTCCCATCCCCCACCAATCATTTAAACATGGCTTTAGCTACACAGCCCACCACCAACCTCCTCCAAAATCCCTTCCTTGGCCTTTATAGGTTACGAATGGATGGGTTGTTACCGGATTCTTTTTCCATATATGGTGTTTTGCATGTAGTTCAAATGGATATTGGGAGGAAGCTTTAGAAATTTTTCATAGTTGAGAGTGAACCTCAGACCAAATTGGGAGGGGGTGAGGAATCGGGCTGGAGATAGAGAGATATGATTTGATTTTTTTTTTTTTTTAAATTTTGTGCGAAAATACATTTTTGCCCATGTCAAGTAGAACTTGTCAATGCCATGTCATCATTTTTAACAAAAAATTTGATAGAGATGACGGCAAGGACGGTTTCTGTAACTGGAAGCATAATTAAAGTACGACAGTAACAATTTATCAATGTGAGGGACGAAAAGTAAAGTTGGAGTATAGTCCAAGGACAATTGCTACAATTTTACCTAACTCATTTCATCTGCTCAAGTTATGAAGAATTTAAATCAAAATAATTTGTTTGGCTTTGAAGTAAGCTTATTTATGGATACTATAATAATTATTTTTAATTATAGAGAAATAGTACCAATAAGGTCACCAAATTTAGAAAAGATACACAACTTTCCAAGTGTTCCAACAAAATGGTTGAATTTCAGAAATGTTTATAGAATGGAAAATTCCTCGAATGGAAATAGTATTAATGATGTCACCACAATTTAAATGGAATGAATTATATTATGGGATTCAGAACCTCTGCATTTAGAATGTACATTTTTTCCTCCATTTCACTTAATTTTAGTCATGGTAATAATCTACGCATTTTCGCGAGCCCCTTTTTCTAAGCTGTAAAACCTAACCTATTGCTTTGCATCATGCTCATATATATACATAAGACTGCCAGTTTCTTCCACCCACAATATCACTTCATATCATATAGTTTTTTATTTTTCAACACATCCGAAATCTCTGCTTTTAAATGGAGAAGCAAACAGCCATAGCCTCTTCTTGTCTCTTCCTTTTATACATCGCCACGTTTACAGGTTAGTGCTACAAAAACAGATATACATGTTCTTGATAATCATATATTAATTGTAGCCACAAATTATTATTTAGACAAAGAAAAATGTATTTATATTGTCAAATTTACTCTTTGTCCCTTTTTGCATTTGATATATAGCGGCAGAAGTTCTTGAAGCACATCATCACCATCATCGTCATAATCATCATGGTTCTGTGAAGTTTTTCGTTTTCGAGGAGTCATATGTTGATACTGAAAATATTGAAAAATCTGTGTCTACTTCATGGAAGGAACCTTATGACATCAATTTTTCGAGAAAGCCAGCTGGTCGATTTTCAGATAGTCTCGTGTTCACTGAATATATAAGTTCCTTTTCTCTCTCTTAAGAGTATTTTCCTCAGTCCAAAAATATATATTAGATTATGAGTGTATGTTTGCCTCTGTAGGTGAATTTTACTTTTTCTAGTATGTTTGCTTGTGAAATATTTGACAATAAATTATTCTTCATATATTATTTAAGCATGGACAATTCAAATATACATTATATAAATATTTTTAGGTCTATTTGTTTGGGAAAAAAAAAACACACAAAAACGAATTTAGACAAGAAAATTAAATATATATCTTTAGATTTACAAATTCCATATTGGAGTAAAAATCACATTTATACCCTCCGGAGGATGTTAAAGAGGATGTTAAATCAAAAATACACCCCTAACTGGGGACGCTCTTACTACTATATTGGGATTTTGAGTGCATGATTTTGTGTATATTTTAATTTGTAATTGCATTATTATTTGCTTAACCAAATTCTAAAAACAAAAAGAAAACAAGAAAAAAACCAGTATTTTTTTTATTTTAATTTTGTTTTATGAAATGCCTCTCTGAGATGTTGCAATATATTGCAGCTTCCTTTTTGGGCATAAGATCTCCAGTGCCTTACACATTGAGAAAATTTGTGAAGAAATCAAAACTAGAGTCTGGGATGAACTTTGCATATGGAGGGATAGGTGTTTTTGATAGAGTGTTTGGTGGGCCAAAATCGACCACCCAAATCGACTTTTTCCAACTGCTGCTTGAACAAAAACTCTATAGTACCAAAAACGACGTAGTTAACTCGTCCATTGCTCTCGTATCAGTTGCGGATAACGACTACGCTGCTTATTTTGGCAACCATACTGAGGTAAGTGGTTAAGCTAACTCTATCTGTTTATTGACATGCATGCAATGTAGGCACGTCGGAAAGCCTTTTTTTTCTTTTCTTTTTCTTTAATAATTTAATTGAGACATGTATAACACATGATTTTCTTTAATAGATGCTATAACAGAGTTAGCATGTGGAGTAAATTATGGATTTAAAAAAATCGAGATGACATCTATTAAGTTTTTCTTTAACGTAAGAAAATGAAAAATAATGTATGAGTTCATGTGACATTTCTAAAATTTTACTTAATTATTATTGTACTGTACAATTATCATATCTTTAGGATTTCGCAGTAGTCACCAAATCCATTATTAAGCAGCTTGCTGTGGATTTAGAGCGCATACATGGGTTGAGAGTGAGAAAAATTGCTGTTACAGCAATAGGGCCCCTGGGATGTCTGCCCCGCATGACTTCCTTTCTTTCATATCAGAATTGTAGTGAAGTTGCCAATTTGGTTTCAATTTTCCATAACCAGATTTTGCGTCAAAAAGTTGAAGAGTTGAACAAGGAGACTAAGAAATCTTCATTTGTAATCTTGGATCTTTATAACGCATCTCTGTCTGCAATTATGCTCCCAAAACACTATCAAGGTAATTAATTAATGGGTTCTTTAGTTTTAACCCATAAAAAACTTAACTAATTTGGAAGAAAGATACTGAATTTTGCTTAATTAATATAAAACCAAAGCCACCTAATTTTACCAAAAGGACATCCAACAACACTAAAATTACTACATGTGCCATTGTGCTTAACTGTCAAATACAGTTTATTTAATTATAAACCAAAACTTAAAACTGTCAAAACGACATAACATTCCCACAAAACACAACACAAAACGACACTACTCAAATTTAATCACTTCAAAAACTGGTTTCGCGCGACCTTTCATCTCTCACTCCAAAAACGCAACCGACGAGCAGAAACGAAGACGAGAACGAGCAGAAACGAAGACGACGAGAACGGCGACGAGCAACGACGACGAGCAACGACCACCGACGACGAGCAACGACCACCGACGACGAGCAAAGACCACCAACGACGACCGAAGCTAAACCGTAAGAAAATGAATCAGTACTCTCTTTGATTTTAGGTTTTACACCGACGAAGGTTTCAGTACTGTTTCTTCCTTTTGATTTCTGGTTGTTTGTCTTCGATTTTGACCAGAAACTGCATTGCAGTTTCTGGTTCCATAATTCAGTTTCAGATTGCTTTTCGCTAGGGTTTATGGGAATGTGATAACTGCTCATGAATTTAAATGTGTTTTGATATTAGTTTTAGATACTGTTTCTTCCTTTTGATTTCTGGTTGTTTGTCTTCGATTTTGACCAGAAACTGCATTGCAGTTTCTGGTTCCATAATTCAGTTTCAGATTGCTTTTTGCTAGGGTTTATGGGAATGTGATAACTGCTCATGAATTTAAATGTGTTTTGATATTCGTTTTAGCTACTGTTCTTGCCTTTTTGATTTCTGGTTGTTTGTAGAAGATTTTGACCAGAAACTGCATTGCAGTTTCTGGTTCCATAATTCAATTTCAGAGTGCTTTTTGCTAGGGTTTATGGGAATGTGATAACTGCTAATGAATTTAAATGTGTTTTGATATTAGTTTTAGCTACTGTTTCTTCCTTTTTGATTTCTGGTTGTTGTAGAAGATTTTGACCAGAAACTGCAATGCAGTTTCTGGTTCCATAATCCAATTTCATAGTGCTTTTTGCTAGGGTTTATGGGAATGTGATAACTGCTCATGAATTTAAATGTGTTTTGATATTCGTTTTAGCTACTGTTCTTGCCTTTTTGATTTCTGGTTGTTTGTAGAAGATTTTGACCAGAAACTGCATTACAGTTTCTGGTTCCATAATTCAATTTCAGAGTGCTTTTTGCTAGGGTTTATGGGAATGTGATAACTGCTAATGAATTTAAATGTGTTTTGATATTAGTTTTAGCTACTGTTTCTTCCTTTTTGATTTCTGATTGTTTGTAGCAAGATTTTGACCAGAAACTGCATTGCAGTTTCTGGTTCCATAATTCAATTTCAGAGTGCTTTTTGCTAGGGTTTATGGGAATGTGATAACTGCTAATGAATTTAAATGTGTTTTGATATTAGTTTTAGCTACTGTTTCTTCCTTTTTGATTTCTGATTGTTTGTAGCAAGTTTTGAACCAGAAACTGCAATGCAGTTTATGGTTCCATAATTTAATTTCAGAGTGCTTTTTGCTAGGGTTTATGGGAATGTGATAACTGCTCATGAATTTAAATGTGTTTTGATATTCGTTTTAGCTACTGTTCTTGCCTTTTTGATTTCTGGTTGTTTGTAGAAGATTTTGACCAGAAACTGCATTACAGTTTCTGGTTCCATAATTCAATTTCAGAGTGCTTTTTGCTAGGGTTTATGGGAATGTGATAACTGCTAATGAATTTAAATGTGTTTTGATATTAGTTTTAGCTACTGTTTCTTCCTTTTTGATTTCTGGTTGTTTGTAGAAGATTTTGACCAAAAACTGCAATGCAGTTTCTGGTTCCATAATCCAATTTCATAGTGCTTTTTGCTAGGGTTTATGGGAATGTGATAACTGCTCATGAATTTAAATGTGTTTTGATATTCGTTTTAGCTACTGTTCTTGCCTTTTTGATTTCTGGTTGTTTGTAGAAGATTTTGACCAGAAACTGCATTGCAGTTTCTGGTTCCATAATTCAATTTCAGAGTGCTTTTTGCTAGGGTTTATGGGAATGTGATAATTGCTCATGAATTTAAATGTGTTTTGATATTAGTTTTAGCTACTGTTTTTGCCTTTTGGTTTCTTTTCACATCAAATTTTGAGCAGCAGTTTCTGGTTGTTTGTTGCAGATTTTGACCACAAAAACTGCAGTGCATATCACAAAATGGAACAAGAAATGTCACCACAAAAGAATGAAGCTGAAAACCAACCAAAGCGCATAATCAAAACGATGGCTCAAAGGATCAAAACAAAGCCAAAGCCAAACTATGATCGGAAAGCAAAGCACCCGGACTATGTCCAATTTCGGTGCAATGCCTATGCTTTCAACAGCATCATTAGAGACATAAAGGACAAGCTCAATGAAAGGCAGAAGAAGCTTCTCAAGAAAACCCCTTTCTGGAACTTGATCGAGCTGTTTTACCGCCAGAGAATTGACATGAATAACATGAATAAGTCGGACATTGACTTAGCACAGCTGCTCAAGACATTTGATCCGGATACAAAGTCCTTCAAATTTGGAACCAAATCATTCTAAATCACAAGCAATGCAGTGACTCAGATTCTAGGACTGCCAAATGAAGGCAAATCTGTCAAACTTGTCAATGATAGGTACACTGCTACCTTCAGAACAAGGCACTTTGGAGAAAAGGGAAAACCTTCAAAAAACCAGGTAGAAGCAGAATTACAAAAGACAATTGCCTTGGCAAACCAACCGAAGAAAGAAAAGGCAAAGACAGAGCAAAAGAAAAAAATGAACAAAGGAAAAGAAAAGAAAGAAGCTGAAGAAGAAGAAGAAGAAGAAGTTGATTACGACAAGGAGGTGGTCAGCCTAATATTGATTCTGCTGTGCATGACATTCCTTTTTGCCAACTCTACATCTACTTTGCATTGGAAATTATTTGAGCACTGCGTGAATCTAGACACACTTTCAGCTATTCGTGGGCAAGAGCTTGTTTCAGACTACATGAATGAATCCTTGACCGCAAAAGCAAAAGGAAAAGCAAAGAAGGGAGGAGAAGCCTCTATAGGAGCTGTTTCGGGTTGCACTATCCTAATATTGGTAAGTAAACAGTGGCTTATGCAATGCATTTTGAGTTTTAGGCAATGCAGTTTCCATTTAGTGCAATGCAGTTTCTGTTTTATCCTATGCAGTTTCCATTTAGTGCAATGCAGTTTCTGTTTTATCCTATGCAGTTTCCAACCTAATTTCTGATATATCTTGTTTTTGAACTGTGCAGTTTCTACTGTGTGAGAGGACAAACATCATACAACCAATCCTTGGCAAGGAGAAAGAAACTCCTGCCATTCTTAAATGGAGTCTTGTGGAACTCCACACAAGATTCAACCAAATAAAGGACTTGAATGACATCGAGGTATGCAATTTATCGCATGTTCTGTTTTAATGTATCTTGAATGTGAATCCATGCTAAATCATTCTCATTGTACAGGGTATTTTCAAAACTCCTAAAAAGCGAAAAACTACCAGGGAAGAGGAAGACACTGTTGAGAAGGTAATTGAAATCTGTATACAGTGCATTGCAGTTTGTGTTTTCTACATTGTAGTTTGCATTTTATCCAATGCAGTTTCTGAATCATTCAATCTCATTGTACAGGGTATTTTGAAAACATATAAAAAGAGAAAAACTACCGGAGAAGAGGGAGACCCTCTTGACAAGGTATAAGAATCTCTAAACAGTGAATTATGCATTTCGGTTTTCGTTTCCTCCAATGCAATGCAGTTTCTAATTAGTTTCTGTTCAATATGCAGGAAAAAGAAAAAGAAGATGATGAGGGAAAACCTGATGATGCAATTCAAGACCTCTTGGTGAAGTCCATGACAGACCAAATCAACTACCGCCAACAACAAGATCCTAGCTTCGTTTGCCCGGAAAGATTACAACTGTGGAAGGATGAAAAGAATGAAGACAGTGAGAAGAAAATGAAGGAATTGTGGGATATATTTATCCAAGAAGAAAAGAGATCAAAGGAGCTGGAAGTGGAGTTGGCAACATACATAGAGAAATTAGATAATGAAGAATGTGTGACTGCCACCATGACAGTGGAATCTACAGTTCAGCTTAATGAAATACAAAATCTGAAAAGGAGGATTGCAGAATTGGAAGGCAAGGAAACTGGTATTGACATGGAGAAGATTGCCAAGAAAAAGGAGATTCAAGAAAAGTACAAGGCAGAAATTGAAAGCTTGTTGTCAGACCCAACAATCTTTGAAATGGAGATGGATCTGCCTACAAAACAACCAACACAACCAGTTGAAGAGAAAGAAGAAGAAAAGAAAGAAGAAGAGAAGCAACAAGAAGAGAGAGAAGAAGAGAAGAAGCAAGATGCTCCAACACCTGATGTTCCTTCAAGAGTACAAAGGGTGAAGAACAGAGAAAGAAAGAGGCTTCAAGCATCTTGCTATGTGTACGAAAAAAATAAGAAAACAAAAAAGGAGGCAAAAAAGGATGATGAAGAACTACCACAATTCAAGCTTATCTCTTCCGAGGAGGTATGCAATTACTGCAGTTCAAGCTGCTGCTTTTTTCTATTTTCTGCATTGCAGTTTCTGTTTTATCGAATGAAGTTTCTAATTAGTTTCCTTTCAATCTGCAGTTAACACAAGAGGCATCTCAGCCCGATGCCACAAATCCAATTCCTGACCCCCCTAAAGGAACGAGCCTTCATGATTCAATACCTGTGGATCTACAACAATCAAGTGATGAAGATGAAGGACAAAAAAAGCAAACAAAGAAAAAACTAGGATGGGGTCAGAAAAAGGTGTGGCAGAAAATTCCAAAGCCGGACAGGGAAAGAATTGAAAAACACTACTTAAGCACTCAACTTCGGTAACATCTCTATTCCAAAATAACAATTCTTTCATCTTTTAATTACAATTAAACTAAAACTAATCTTGTGAATTTCATGTATTCGAATCCACAGTGATATCTTTTGGGCAGGACTCAATGATGAGAAAGTGACAAACCATGATCTCAAAGATATTGTATGGGACCTGGAACTGTCACAAAACGTAAGTATTTACCAATTCTATAACACACACTGCACTGTATTTTTTATTTGTGCTACCTATATTCCCCATTTATAATTCCATTTTTCTCCAATCAATGTGAAACAGGTTATTGAGGCCTATATCCAAATAGAGGAGGATAAAATAGAGCCCATGCAGACAGAGAGTCCACATGGACTTGGGTAAGTATTATTTTGAAAATTCAAAATTGTTTAAACAGACAATGCACTGCAGTTTTCGAAAAAATATATACTAACAAATTGCCATTCTGTGATATCAGGCTTACATGCAAAGCTTCCTAGAGCCATCTTGGCACAGGTTCCTGTATGAACCCTTACTTGAAAAACTCGGGAAATGCAATGTTCTTTTCTTCCCAATTATTTCACAAGAAGAGTTCCACTTCACACTTCTCACATTTCACAAAAATGAACGAAAGTGGAGACACTACAATCCACTTAGATCGTTGGGACGTAGAAAAGAAGAAAGGTGCATTGACATTGCTCGAAACTTTGTAAGTGGAATGAAACTGTCTTAATTTCTCAGCACAAACACAAACAGAAACTGCATTGCAGTTTCTGTATTATACATACTGCCTAATTTCAGACCAAAACTATAATATGCAATGCACTGATTACCATTTCTTTTTCACTTTTTTTCTTCTTCTTTAAACAGGTTAATATTGTTGAAGGGTGGCTAGAATATATAAGACCTCAAGCACGAGTGTTCATAGAAACAAAAAAAAAAACCAACACTTGTGAATTAAAAGGAAGGGCCCCTAACACTTGTACAAAAAGATTTGACTCCAAATGAAGAACTCACTCTCAAATGGATTATGCAAAATCCATTGCAGTTTCCATTTGAGGATGACATGGAATGTGCTCAACAAAGTGCATCTTCGTAAGAATTGTGTCTACTCAACTATTCAATACAGTTTGAAATCATTCAAAAGCAAAAAAAACTAATCTCGTATTTCATTTGCAGATTGGATTGCGGCATGTTCGTCATGTTCTATATGGATAAAATAGCACAAGGACAGCCCATTCCAAAAAGCGTGGACAAGAAATTCATGAATGAATATCGAGCACAATATGTCACAAAACTCCTACACCACAAAAACTGTGTAATTAATCGTCTCTAGTGATTTGCCTTTCGTTAACTCAAGACAATATGTATCTTAATTCTTGTGGATGTTTGTAAATATTTCTAGTTATGGTATATGAGAACATATTTCCTATACATATATAAACTGTAATATAATCTTGGAACAGGATGCAACAAAACCAAAAGGAAACAAACAAACTGCAATGCAGTTTCTGCAACAAAATCTGAAATAAACAGAAACTGCAATGCAGTTTCTGCAACAAAATCTGCTCAAAATCTGAAAACAAGCATTGAATGGCAGTCGAAAATGAATATCCACTCATTAAACAATTGTATAATTTTCATTAACTTCAAAAAAGAATCACAATATCCAAAAATGTGAAAAGAACCCAAAAGCCAAAGCCATAATCAAAGTACTAAAACTTTGTTCAAAACACATTTAAGTAGGTCAGCATTGAAATGTAGTTTCTGCTTATAATCTGCAACAAAATCTGCTCAAAATCTGAAATAAACAGAAACTGCAATGTAGTTTCTGCAACAAAATCTGCTCAAAATCTGAAAACAAGCATTGAATGGCAGTCGAAAACGAATATCCACTCATTAAACAATTGTATAATTTTCATTAACTTCAAAAAAGAATCACAATATCCAATTAGACGCTGTGTAGCCAATTACAAGCAACTAAAACTGCAATACAGTTTTTGCAAAAAGTGCAACGCAGAAACTGACTATATATTCGCTAAACCATATCTAAAATAAAAAATTGTCAAATGAGAAGGAGTGTTCATATAATAGCCTTGCAAGTCTTCCTATTGTGCCCAGCAACACTGCACCGACTGCATTTCAATGGCCTTTTAAATTCACCAAAAACTTTGATCCTCTTTGTTGGTGGTCTTCCGGCTGGCCTCTTTGTAATTGGCGGAAGCACAACTCCAGCGGCAGAACCATTGCTGCCCAATCCTTTCCCAATATCTGGAATAGGAAAAATAGGACTCTCATAGGCTTTTCGAAAGAAGTCGGTTTTGTAGTAACACTCCACGTAATCATAAACTGAATCTCTCTTTGCTAGGATTGCAGCCACCGCATGTGTGCAAGGAAAACCGTCAATTTGCCAAAGACGGCAAGAACAAGTCCTTTGCTCGAGATCAACCATCACAGAATAATCAGCAAATACTTCAAAAACAGTGTTATTAGAACGACGAACTGCCCAAGTCCTACCGGCCTCCGCATTTTCACAGAGTCTAGTCTCCATCTTCGGACACAAAACTGTTGTCCACTTCTCCGCTTCAATTCTTCGTTGAGAATTCAATACCATCAATTTCTGTTGAATCCCTTCTATCAAAGGTAGCACCGGCAAATCTCGAAACACACCAACCCAATTATTAAAGGACTCCGCTAAACTGTTTGCCATCTCCCCATAACGCATTCCTTTGAAAAATGCTTTGGCATAGTGATCTCTAGACAAATCAGATATAAATGTCTTCACTTTCGAACTCCCAACAATCACCAACTCCTCCATTGCTACCTTAAACTCTTCCTCCGTAACAGCATATGCGCATCTACTAAATAAATTGATAACACGGTCTTGGAGCAGTTTCCCATAACCTGACTTCGGGTACTTTGATATCAAATTCTGTTTGAGGTGATAATAACAGTAAGAATGAGGCCATCCGGGAAACACAAACCCCATTGCATTTAACAAACCTTGATTGCGGTCCGAGAAAAAGGTCACCACTCTCCCCATCGGTAGCAATATAGAAGCCAAATGTTGAAGAAACCAAGTCCAATTCTCCTCTGTCTCAGAATCAACAACTCCAAAAGCTAGAGGATAAAACCCTGCAAAACAAAACCAGAAGCACAAGTATAAGCAAAAAAGGGAAACTGCAGTGCAGTTTATGAAAACAAGCCTGCTCAAAAAAGGGAAACTGCAATGCAGTTTCTGCCAAAAATTGCAACAAATGAAAATCTGCAATACATTACAGTAACAATACCTTGATTTCCATTCTTTCCCGAAGCACAGAGAAGCTGCCCCTTGTAATTGCTCTTCAAAAACGTAGCATCAATGAACAACAAGGGTATGCAATATTGAAATCCAGCAATGCAACCACCAAAAGACACAAAAAACCGTCGAAAACGATTAATTCCAGCTTCACAATCAAGAGTGCAGAGAGAACCAGTGTTAGTTTCCTTTACGGCGTCTGCATACCACACTAACTCGTTGAAGGACTTCGACTCATCACCGTGAACGTCCAATTTAGCTAACTCTTTGCCAAACCATGCGTGGTAGTATGAAATGTCTATACCATAATAATCTTTGAACTCGTGTATAATCTCAACTGGCTTCAGCTCTGGTTTTGCACGAATTCTGTCCACAATGAGGGAGGACACCACACGAGACCTCATCATCTTACTCTTTGATTCCCGTATCCGACCCGCACATGTATGAACATTATTTAACGTCCGAATTACAAAACTGCCAGTAGCTTCACAACGAGAAGCATAAACACGCCAGCTGCAACCCTCCAATTTCTTATTCGAACAAACAGCAACCACCCGCTTCTTGTCATTGCCGGCATATTCAAAATTAAATCCTACTTCAAGAGCGTACTTGCACAATTTCAACCGGAACTCCTCTGCACCACCGTCAAACTTCTGCCCCACATGATGTATGTATGTCTCCCACTCATTCGACAACAAAGGCTTAGCACTTGCTCTCTTCGACCTGCCCAAAAACTCGTTTCTGTCTTCGACAGTACTAGAACACGACGACTCGCCCTTTTCACATGCTATCAACTCCTTATTTACACAAAAATCACCACTATATTCACTGCTCCCGCATAAATCCTTCACTAAAATATCAACAGTCTTCTCATTTGATATCAACAAAAATGTCCTCATCAAGTCCAAATCGCTATCCGTTTCTAGAAAACAACTCGGATAACTGGGCACCGAATACCGTAATGTGAAACAACCCAACTGCAAACCCCTAAACCTCAGACACAAAGTCTTCAAAATATCAACCATGGATGACTCTGATGAAACTGAAAACATGATGGTTTCCGACTTATATATGCACTTGGCAATGACACACACCTCCATTAGCCTTGAAAATGCAAACAAAACAACAAACAAAAACAGAATATCAAAACACGTTTGACTTCATGAGCAGTTATAACATTCCCATAAACCCTAGCAAAAAGCACTCTGAAATTGAATTATGGAACCAGAAACTGCATTGCAGTTTCTGGTTCAAAATTTGCTACAAACAACCAGAAATCAAAATGCAAAGACAGTACTGAATATCAAAACACGTTTGACTTCATGAGCAGTTATAATATTCCCATAAACCCTAGCAAAAATCACTCTGAAATTGAATTATGGAACCAGAAACTACATTGCAGTTTCTGGTTCAAAATTTAGTACAAACAACCAGAAATTTTGAATCCAACGATTTTGAATGGTTAATCCCTATAAATGAAGCAAAACCTAAACGAAGAGTAGTTTTGAATCCAACGATTCATCCATTTTTCCAAAAACTGCATTGCATAAAGAACAACAGCAAAAATGTGTAATCCCTAAAATCGAAGACAAATCTGTGTTAGAGGGTCATTTTCTTACTGTTTTTTTTCCCAAGAGAGTGAAAATCGCTTCGATAGTCGTCAGTGGTTGTCGTTGTTGGTGGTGGTTTCTACTCGTCGTCGTTGCTGCTCGTCGTTGCTGCTCGTCGTCGTTGCTGCTCGTCGTTTCTGCTCGTCGTCGTTGCTGCTCGTCGTCGAACGAAATTTGCCTGCCAAACGAACGAAATCTGCTGCCAAACAACTGAGCTCGAAGACGAAACAGAGAAGAACACGAAGCTGCTGCCAAACGAATGAGAACGAAAACGAAACAGAGAAGTCGCGCCTTGTTTAAACATTCAGGGGCAAAAGCGTCATTTACTGTATAGGTTTACAAATGGGCCAATGAATCTGGGCCTCTCTTTGGGCTAATCCAAAATAGTAATTTTTTCCTAGGTATTAAAACTAAAACCAAAATATCCAATATCTTACAAACTAATTAATAAAGTTAATTATGTCTAAAACCTAATTTTTCTTTAATTAATTAACTCTTTGTAATGAACTGTAATTTTGTCCTTTCTACTGTTATTACTGTTAATGTATGCATTTTGAGTTTTTCTTTTGGCTTCCCTTGACAACTTTGTAATAGGATTTCTATTGTTATTTATCAAGCTCAAGTTTAGATTGAGAATAGCTTCTCTAGGTGTTCTTAACTAACAACAATCCTATGGAGGTTCAAGCAAATTGACAAAGGTAAATTGTGCATTGCATTAAACTGTTTTCATAAAATAATGACTAGTCATCTGTTTCTTATATGACTAGCATGACTAGTCATCCTTGCTCTGTAGGATTTCCAGCTGGATAACCAACTTTTTTGCCCTATTTTCTTTTCTCTCTCTGCTGCCATGTGTGATTCTGACCTAAGGAAATTTTTGTCTGTATAGGCAAAGGAATTCCTCTTTGGGCAGTCGTCTCTTTTGGGTGGAAATTTTGGAAAGTTTGGCTTGCCATCTTTCGCTTCTTCTTCCTCAAGAGAGAACCATATATTTCATCTATGAGTTTTCCCAATTGATTTCTTTTTGAAAAACTGTATACGAATCTGCATCTAGCTACTTAAAACACTCTCTCATTTATATCTAGGTCAGATTCATGACTGATTTCTTCAAGAGTATGGTTTCTTGAGGAAATTGGTCATTCTCCTTTGAATCCAATTTTTCGTTTCTGTTGAGTTAGAGCTTGCAAGCTGGTGCCATGGAATGAATGAGCTGGAGAAGGAGCTGCCATTGCCATGAAGAATTGAGCTTCAAGCTTTGCTAAGTTGGAGAAGAAGATTGCACAAAGGAGGTATAGCTCATCTTCCTAAATAGATCTAGGTTTTTCTTGAGCTTGCTTGTGTTCCTTTGTAAGAATCTTTTTCTACTTAGGGGATTGCCTGGTCAGTTGATGACCCCCAGTTTTTCCCAATGGTGGGTTTCTGGGTGAACAATTTCTAATTGCATCTCTGTAATTTTTCTGGGTTTGTGTTCTTGGTGGTTGACTGGTCATCGTATGAATTTTGGGTTTGTGTTCTTGGTGGTTGACTAGTCATCGTATGAATTTTGGTTGTCTAGTCATCATATGAATTCTGGGTTTGTGTTCTTAGTGGTTGACTAGTCATCGTATGAATTTTGGGTTTGTATCCTTGTAGTTGATTAGTCATCATTATCTATTTTTTGGTGTTTGCTTGATTATGCTGTCTTCACACACTTTCACCATAGTTGTTGCTAGCACAGGGGATGCCTAGATTGACGAGTCCTTCTGAGTGCCTAAGTTGTCACTAGTAATTCTCTAGGCTTGCAGGTACATCTTGGTATACTCTGTGTATGTTATTGTTTGGTATAATTCATATCTGACAGTTGACTCGTCATAAGAGTATTTGGTCAAGGTCTAGAGTGTGTGAAGTTTGTTGCGTTCTTAGTTGAATATCTTTTAAGTTTACCCCTCGTCACCTAAGTACCAATTTCGATTGGTATCAGAGCATCAACTCTTAACATAAATAGAGAGATCCTTTGGGTGCTAATTGGTATTAGGTGTGTAAACATAAAAATGGATCAAATTGCTTCTTGCATTCATGATGAGCTTGCCTTGTTTGTTAAGAAATATAGAATGGTTGTCAAAGATAAAACCAAAGTCACTGGAATTGTCAACATCTTCCTAGTTCGTCTACATGTGTGTCTCAAGACAATGTTTTTAAGGAGAAGAATTTTTTGAAAGGTCTTGTAAAGTGCTATCTATGTGGTGGTGCTGGCCACATTGATGTAGAATGTGCAAATAACCACATGATTGATTCTAATGGGAGAGAAGAGTCAATTAGTGCACAATGGAGTGATAATGATAGTGATGATTCCAATAACTATATCACTTCATCTTATGAAGAGGCAAATAATTTTGCCCTTGTTGGTTCTGTTCATAACTCTAGCCTTTCTAGAGTTCATGTAGTTAAGGAAGGAAAATCTGATTCAAGAAATGAATTTGTGTCTGGAGATGATAGGCAGGATGACCAGTCATACAAGGAACAGGATGACCAGTCATACTTGGGTATGTGTGAAAAGTATGATGTCCTTTTTACTGAAACTTCCAAGCTTAAGGAAAGAAATCTCTTACTTGAAAGGAAGGTAAAGAACCTGGAAATTCTTAATTGCACTTTTAAAGAAGCAAATAATGAATTGAGTGAAAATATTGAGACCTTGGAGAGTGAAAGGGATTCATTGATTGTCATTAAAAATGTCATTTCAAACCAAGTGAATGTGCTCAAGGAAAACAACTTGATTGTCCAAGCCTCCAACAAGAATTTGTTGACTCAGATAAATGAGTCAAATGACACGATGACCAAGCTTACCATAGGGGCTAAAAAAGTGGATAAAATGTTGAATATGGGTAAGGTTCATGGAGATAAAACTGGTTTTGGTTATGGTTGTTCTAGTTTATGTGTTCCTCCTCCTTTGACCACATTTGTCAAGGAGTAAAATACAAAGTTTGATGTTTTAGAGCCAATTAGAACTCAAAGATTCATTCCTACTTGTCACCATTGTGGTGTGAAAGGTCACATTCGACCTAGGTGTAATGCTCTAAGGAATGTGTCTAGAGCAACCAATGCAAATGGCTTGAAGAACCATGTTTCATCTCTTAAAACATGTAAGCTTGCAAAATCTGTTCTTTGTAAAAGGGATAAACATTCTTCACTTGCAAAATTTGGTTTCCCAAAACCAAAAAGGTTCATTCCTACTTGCCACATTAGGACACATAAGACCAAAGTGTTTTGAGCTTAGGAATTTTGAGAAAAATTCTTTTGTTCATTTCAAGAAAGTAAATGATGACTCACTTCAAACACAAGTGAATGATCTTCTTTATAAAGTTGTCAAAATTCCTAAGGTGATCTCTTTGCCTCATAAAGTCTCAAAAGTGAAGCAAGTTTGGATCAAGAAGGAAGACCATGTTCTTCCTCATGTTGGTGACTAGTTTCTTTATTTTATGTATCTAGACCATTCTCTTGTTTGTGTGTGCTTCATGGAGTCTAAATATATTGTCATGCATTTGTACCTTGTTCTTTTGTTTTATTAGGATTCATTTGTTTTATAATTTTTAAATGTGGTCATTGCATGCATGTCTTTCAATCATCTCTCTCACAGTGCTTTGAATCTTGGGTGATCAACAAAATTTCATGTTCTTTTGAACTTGTTCACATTTATCTTGTTTTGGTCTTCTCCAAACATTTTCCCTTGGTGGCAAGGAATACATCCTATCCATTGTAAATGACTTCTTTGGGTTTATTTAGGTCTCATTCTTTCTTGAAAAATCAGAAACCTTTCAAAGGTTTAAATCTGTCTACCATCTTTTATAAAAAAGTTAAGATGACGAGTCATCTGCCTCTTGTTAGAATTAGAACAGATCATGGTTCTTTGAGAATTCTCAGTTTTTAAAATTTTGTGAGGTGATGAGAATTAAGCATAAGTTCTCTGCACCTATTACACCTCAGCAAAATGGTGTTGTGGAGAGAAAAAAAAAATAGAGTTCTTGTTGAGATGGCTAGGGTGATGCTCAATAGCAAAAATTTTGTTAAACATTTTTGGGCTAAAGCTGTAAATACAGTTTGTTACATCTCAAACAGGGAGTTTTTGAGGTATGGTGTTTGGAAAGGTAAGAAACCCAATGTGTCTTATTTTAGAGTCTTTGGTAGCACATGTTTTATCTTAAAAGATTGGGAACACCTTACTAGTCTGCAAGTTAATACCCTTTTTCATTGGACTAGACGCCGTTGGCATGATGCCTATTTATCTTAGTTGCAGTATCTTTGTGGTAAGAAGGGGCAGCTTGAACAAAGGTATGATTTGGTTATTGAGGCCTGTCCAAGTACAGTAGTGTTTTAGGGTTTAGGGTGAGGTACAACATAAATATTTTTAGGGTTTAAACCCTAAGCTACATCATTAATAATTAAGTTTTGAGCAAAGTTGGATTTAAAAAATGACAATAATTGCTAGGCTTTGAAGTAAGTTTATTTGTGATGCGTTTAGATGAGGAAATTAAAAAGTATAAATTTTTTTATAAATGATTTAAATTGAAGGAAATTAATGTTCTAGAATTTGTGAAGTTTCTTGTTCGGGCGACGGATTTAAAATATGAAATTTAACCTTCATTTGTAAAGTTATCTTTTTTAGAAACTCAATTTCTCTTGGAATTTGAAAAATAACTACTTTTAGATAGAATTTAAAGTTGGGATTTATGACTGCAATATTCCATTTTTTTCCACAAGAATTTCTAAATTTCTATGTTTTTTTTAATCCAAACACGGGAATTAATTCATGTCAATTTAGAAATTCTAACTTTTATAAAAATTCTAAATTTATTTCCTTCATCCAAACACACTGTTATACAATTAATGTCGAGAAAATATGAAATGAGAAAAGATACATAAAAAACTTTCCAAGTGCTGCAACAAAATTGTTGGGTGTCATAAATGTTTTCCATCTTTTATAGAACGGAAAATGAAAATGACACTAAAGTCACCAAAATTAATAAATATTCAAACAAAAAAAAATTCCGTTTTTTTATTTTCCTTTTCTAAGCTGTAAAACCTATTGCTATTAAGCAGGGTACATTGTATCATGCCCATATGTAAGAACGCCAATGTCTTTTTTCTTTTCATTTTTTTCTTTCAATTAAGACACCCAAAAATCTCCGCTTTCAAATGGAGAAGCAAACCACCATCGCCTCTTCTTGTTTCTTTCTTTTATACATCGCCACTTTTACAGGTTAGTTCTTCATAACTAAATATATATATGTTCTTGATATCAGCCTTTATATTTTTTTTAAGACAAAAGAAAATTGTATTTATTTGTCCTTTTTATTGCTTTTGATATATAGTGGCAGAAGTTCTTGAAGCTCATCATCTACCTTCATCAGCACAACAGTCATAGCTCTGTGAAACTTTTCGTCTTCGGGGATTCGTATGTTGATACTGGGAATATCAAAAAGTCTGTGTCTCCTTCATGGAAGGAACCTTATGAGATCACTTTTCCGAGAAAGCCAGCTGGCCGGTTTTCGAATGGTCGTGTCCTCACTGATTATATAGGTTTGTTTCCTTTCTTTCTCAAGAGTATTTTCCTCTTCCAAAAATTTATGTTAGTTTATGGGTGTCAATGTCATTTTTTCCTCCATTAAATATAGTTAAGTTCATGGACCAAAGTGCGACAATGAGCAAAATTAGGAGGCAAAGTTCAATTTTGGTTGTTTATAGTATGCTAACATGTGAAATATTTGACATGTTTATTCGTCATATATTATTTAGATATAGAAAATTTAAATATAATTGTATTAGTAGTACTATGTTGGGATCGTATTGGCATAATTTTTTTTTTTGTAGGGAAGCATGAATTTTAATTTGCTTGAATTATTGTTTAACCAAATCTTTTTTATACAAATAAAATCTACTATGAATTAATTGAATTTACGAAAAGCGGGATTCGAACTTGAGTACAAAGAGCCGGACTCACTGCTCTAGTCAACTGGCTTAATCAAGTCTGCATTGTTTAACAAAACTTTAAGAACAAAAAAGATGTTGTAAAATATATGGTGGAGCCCACCTCTACACCTCTACTTGCCTATAAATAGGCTTCTCCCTCTACTTGTATCAGACACAATGAAATTGAGAAAACATTCAATGAGAAATCAGATTTCTATTCCCTTCTCTCTCTCTCAATTTCCTCTTGATTTATAACACGTTATCAGCACGATTTCGCTCAAACATACCAACTGAAATCTCTGATGAAACCCGGATTCTTTTCTCTACCTTCCTCCCTATCTTGCCATTTCTTTCTTCAGCTTTCCTTGTATGTCTCTGTGTTAGAGAAACAGAGGGAGATAATAAAAAAAAACAGAGAGTAACCAAAGCAAGGCTCATCCGCAATATTCATCTGCCCACCCGCCAAATCACTCTAAACACCCACACTTTAGGAGAAGAGCGTCGAGTACCGCTTGGTTGTCCAGCATCACCAAATCCACCAAAATACCTGAAACACAACAAAACATCCCAGGTCGCTCTACACGTCGCCATTAACGCGGCCTCGAAGCTTGCTGGGTTGATTGGAAGCCTCAGCTGCTGCATATGGCTAGTCATGGCCATAGCCACCGTAGCTCAAACAACCGATGACTCGAATGCTCCATATGGCTAGTCATGGCCATAGCCACCGTAGCTCAGACCATCCTCACCCAGGACCTCGCCGATGAACCAGTCGGTCTGAAAGCACCTCGCCCGTCCAATATGGCCCAGACATTGCAAGGACTCAAATCCAATCTACGACGACTCCGCCAACCTCGCCACCAAGTTCCGCAGCCAGCAGATCAGCGCCCGAGCCGGTACCTCCAAATCTGCTTCCGCCTCCGCCGCTGCTGCGGCCGCCATGATGCTCCAGCACCAGCTCATGATGTCCAGATCAACGTCCGCCGACTCTGGCCTCGTTCCCATGGCCTTGTCTTTGGGCAACGGAGACTTTGACCGCTCCAACAATATATGCAGGAGATATTCAGGCATGTTTGCTCCGTTTTGCTTTAACTTTGCGCGGAAATCGTCCACAGCCTCACACTTTTGACCCATCTCGGTTATGAACTCTGCCAAAACTCTGTCTGCGAAACCCAGATGATTTTCAAGCACTGTGCAAATATTGGAGACCAAAGAAAGTGTTCAGGAAGATGGCCTTTCGCAGCCCGTCCCATCTTGGCTCAAGATCTGGAGATAAACGAGGAGGAGACTAAAAGCACCGAATCCGATTCTGGGGTACTTCGAAGAAAAGCAATGGCTGATGAGGTTTTCTGAAAAAAAAAAAACAAAAAAATTGATAAGAAAACCCAGATATGCTTTTCAAACGAGGAGCCAAGTTGATATCCTTGATGACGGATATCGATGGAGGAAGTATGGTCAAAAAGCAGTGAAGAAACATTTTTCTAAAATGGAGGTAAGCCACTAAAAGTTGTTAACAGGTCGGTGTTGATTTGATGCAAGGCACTGGAGATCAAGCCTAGTTGGATACAGCAATGATGAAAGAAAAAAAAAACATAAAATAAAAAGATGCCTCAGCACTGTAAAAACCCACCGACCCACCGAAAGAATAAGCGATAAGATCTCTGCTCCCTGATCTTCCCTATTATTTCCTATTATATTTATCTGCTTTTCTATTACTAACCATTAACAAAAATGGACCCTTGGTAATACTAAACATATTATCAGTGGGAGACCGTTACTAATACTAACACTTTCCTTATCTTGTTCAGTGGTGGTTTTTATTCCCACATTTATTTTATTTACTGTATGGTGTAGGTTTATTACCCATACAACAGTATTTATTTAAAAGGGTGGTGCGGGTTTATCGTCCACGCCTTTACTTTTATTTAAAAGTATGGAGCAGAATTAGTACCCATACAAGCACATTTACTCTTACTTAAAAGTATGATGTGGAATTAACCCTCATACTTTATGAATTTACTTTACTGCACATTTACTTTTATTAAAAGTATGATGTGGAATTAACCCTCATACTTTATGAATTTACTTTACCGCACATTTAATTTTATTTAAGATATGGTGCGGAATTAACGTCCATATAGCAAGCAATTTATTTTATCGCACATTTACTTTTACTTAAAGTATGATGAGGAATTAACCCTCATACTTTATGAATTTAATTTACCGCACATTTACATTTATTTAAAGTGTGGTGCGGGTTTATCGTCCATACCAGTAATTTATTTACCAGCAATTTATTTTATGGATTAAATGTGTTGTATGATGAGTTTTTACAGTATGCAGATCAGGACCAGAAGTTCCTTGATCCTCATCATACAATTATATCAGGACTTGAAGATCCTTGATGATGATGTTAATATGAGAGCTGGCAGTCTCTCCGGTACTATATTTGTAAACATGTAATTGGACTTGAGGGTCCTTGATCCCTGACATGTAAATAAGGACCTGGGGTTCCTTTATGATGTAACAGTACCGTATTATTTCATAATGCCGTACACATGGATGATAACTGTACTGGCAAATGTACTGTCCACATGAATAGATACGTATTCATGACTTGATGAATAGTACCGGATATATGAATAGTGACGTATACATAAATATTAACCATTTTGGGTAAACCGTCACTATATTCAAAAAGGGAACCTGCAGTTCCTTAAACTCATGAATGAGCAATTAAATGAGATGCCAGAAGTTCCTCAAGATATGGACAATTATGTAAGGACTTGAAGTCCAGAAAAATGTACAGAAAATTGTAAAAATGTCCATACCATGAGAATATGTGATTTTGGCCCGAAGTTCAAAATCTAAGGGGATTGAATGTCCATACCATGAGAATATGTGATTTTGGCCTGAAGTTCAAAATCTAACAGTGTTGAGAACCTAAAGTTCCAACAGTTAAATGGACAATCCTTGAGGTATTATTGCAAATTGTGGTACACCACATATTTCTTTGGCATAAGAAAACGATGAATTGAGACTTCCCACATATTTTGTTATATCTGGGCCGGAAGCACATGGATTCAAATATATGAGATATTAGCGTGGCTTCTACTCAATTCATATTTCATGTCCACTTGAAAAGGGCAAATAAATTCTGAGTTTGTGTTTAGCCCAGGCCAAAAGTTCCATACATTGAAATATGAAATTTGGGAGAGTCGATGTGGCTATTTGAACCTATAAGGTACAAGGTTCCAAACCGTCATTTTGAAAAGACGTAAAAACCACAGGTGCAAGTTTAAGAATGTGCGCAATTATTATTACAGGAACATACAACAAATAGATTTTTTCCTGCAATGAAGGTGCAGGCCCTGTAAAATCTATAAAAATACATTATGTTCTGGAAGCCTCTGAAGGAAGAGGACGACGCCTCTTAAGCTTAGCCATGAGCCTCTCATGGTCTCCCAAAATTCTTTCATTGGAGACCTGCAGCATGTCTAGCCTTCTCAGTGTATCAACAGAGTATGAACTCACCAGTTTCAACAAGGCATTATTCTCTCCTTTAAGTTTCTCAACCTCCTATTGAGACTCATGAAGCATTCTTTGGAGAGACGAATTTTTAGTTGTTAAAATCTGAACCTCGTTTGCTCTAGCACGCAAACGATCAGCCATGTTAGAAACAGAAGCAGCACTCTGAATGCTAAAAGCCATTGAGTCATCAATAGCCTCTTCCTCTGATCTCCCTGTTAACAGCATTTCATCCATTGGAGTAATGAAATTCCTAGCTACTATGACAGCAGTAGCATCATTCATCATCACAGAATCATTAACTGTGAGATGACGATTTTTGGATACAAAGGATGGACGCCAAACTTGGGCGTCACTGGTTGTTGTGGGAGTATCATTTAAATTGAAATAATTTGGGCAAGAAGAAGAGGAAGCCATTTTTAAGAAAGTTTTCGAAGAAAGTTTTGAGAAAACTAAAGTTTCAGAAAATGAAGGAAGTTAAATTGCAACGCAGTTGCTCCAATCAAGATTTGCAAAGGCAATATCTATAGGAGGAAATATGGCTACAGTTTTTCAGGATCCCAATATCTTTTCGGATCCCCATATTCTTTTTTTTCTTTCCCAGATTCCAAAACTTCACGTGGCCTCCATTAATGTTTGTCAGCACTTTCGGCATTTTCAAAGTATTATTTTCATCAAAAGCCGATCTTGCTTTGCGGATTTCACGGAGCTATTTTTTCAAAAGCACCCCGAGAATCTCGCAATTTTCTTATGGTTAATTTGAAATTCACCGGTTCTACCTATTCCTCTTATTTGTGTATAAATATGTTACTAACGAAATTTTCTTTGCAGAAGACATCCAGTTTTCTCCATACCTAGTGATGCGATATCTACTTGTTTTTCTTATCAGTGAGCACTCAATATGCCCGAGAAGCAAGACTATCTCTGATCATCCATTCAGGAAGCGAGACCATCCCTGATCACGTTTTCGCCACATCAGGGAACTGTGAAGGCAACCTTATGCTCTAATCTCCGGATGTTCTTCTAGACTAGAAGAAATGAGAGCTTGTTGTTTGCTCCCACCAGCTTCCTTCCTTGATTGCTGAGCTTGTTGTCTGCTCCCACCAGCTTCCTTCCCTGATTGCTTACCTTCTCTTGCAATCAATATCACAATTTTTTTGCATTTTTTTGCATTTTTTCTCTTTTTGTAACTCTCTGTTCATAGGAGATTTTATTTCTTTAGAATGAACATCTGAAGAAAGAATTCATGGAGTGATCCTAACTCTGAGGGTTATTTGTTTTTGACAGAGAAAAGAGTTGTGATTTTGCTCTTGCAGGATATAACTAGATCATCAAGCGCTACATTTACTGGGCCGATACAAGCTTGAATGATACTTGAGAAAAGTTTCTCCCACCTAAGGACGTAAGCAATACTTGTGTTATTTTATGCTTATATACTTATTTGATATTTTATCCGTTCCAAAAGAATGGCTTGTATGTATCCACGAATTATTAATGCAAATTTTACAGATTGCAAGTTGGATACATTGATAATACACTGCACAGATTAAAGTCCCATAAGAACAGAATATGGGTATAGCAGTGATCAATATGATGCACGCCTGTTACGTAGCAAATGATGTGGATTGAAGTCCCGAAAGGACAATCCTTTGACATGTCAATATTGATATTATGCACGCCTAATACGTAGCAAATTATATGGGTTAAAGTCCCATAATATGGGTTAAGGTCCCAGAAATTAATTGACATGTATGTATTAATCTGTGGCATGCTTTCAGCATGACAGATATATGGGTTCTAAATGTTCCAACTCCCTAAATGGAGATTATCCACGCCCTACTGCTAAATAACGCTCCAATGGAGGTTATAATCCACATTCTCACATAATAAAAGCCACATGAAGTGGCTTGGGTACCCAAAAGCAAAGAAATGCTTATAATTGATGCATGCGCATGCAAATGAGAATGGTGGGATCATGAATTGATGAATGACAATTTTTGGTTTTGGAGTAGCTACTCAAATCATCAATGGGCTGTGTTGATTGGAACCACGTTCAATTATTAAATGTCGACAATATCATTGGCAAAAATGGAATGAGGTAATTCCATTATAGATGAGAATGAACGTGAAAGAACAAACCCACAGTACGAACCCCAAAAAGATGTTAATACTGAAATTTATACTTGGGTGTTCGGAATAAAAGGGAATATACCTACTTTGTATGACACACTGTTTCTGGAAGAAACAAGGAATGTTGGGTTTTCTCCATATTTACAGATTCAATTGTGCCCCCCTTATTACACAATCACGGAGACCAACATATTATCTTTAAGGGTTATTAAATGCACGGAGCATATCGCCAGAAGCGATTTCCTAAAGATGTATAAATAGCTGGATTAAAGCTATATAATGTGTCATAAAGTTTAATCCCTTTTAAACAAAATCCGTTGAGAGGATTGACATTGCATAAAGCAAGTCCCTAAAGGACATGTACTTGAAGCACAAAATTTGTACTCAATATTAATGTGCATAAATTACCTCAGTGAGTACATTGATTATAATGTGATTGCAACACATTAAAGCTTCTGCAGAATTCACGAAATATTTGTCTCGACTTAAGGATCGAGCATTATGCCAACGAGATTCTTGCTTATACTAAGAGAGTCTTATCCGTTGGTCCTTAAATGTTTTTCCGGAAGTATACTAGACCAGATAGAGCTCAGCTCCACACTGTACTCTTTTTCCTTCATCCAGGTTTTTATCCCATTGGGTTTTTCCTGGTAAGGTTTTAACGAGGCAGTGTCGCTCAGGGGTTTAGGGTATACTATGAAAATTTTTATGGTCGCTTACTGGACAAAAGCTAGTCCTAAATTTTTCAGGGGGAGATATTCACAAAGGGGAGCGTGGTTTTAATAAAGACCTCCATACACTGTACTCTTTTTCCTTCATTCAGGTTTTTATCCCACTGGATTTTTCCTGGTAAGGTTTTAACGAGACAGTGTCGCTCAAGATTGACTCACAGAAGCAGTGTCAACTACGATATTCAGAAAGCTGATCAACAGTATGACTTAAAGATATTTTGTCAAGCATCAGGGGGAGCGTGCTATCAATACAGATCTTCAAACACTGTACTCTTTTTCCTTCGTCCAGTTTTTTATCCCACTGGATTTTTCCTGGCAAGGTTTTAACGAGGCAGTGTCGCACGCGCGTCAATATACATAGAATTTTATGTTACACATGATTATGTACTCTTTTTCCCTTTGACCAGTTTTTGTCCCACTGGGTTTTTACTGGCAAGGTTTTTAACGAGACATATTCTGTATCATTTGTGGTCTCCAAGGGGGAGTGTTGTAAAATATATGGTGGAGCCCACCTCTACACCTCTACTTGCCTATAAATAGGCTTCTCCCTCTACTTGTATCAGACACAATGAAATTGAGAAAACATTCAATGAGAAATCAGATTTCTATTCCCTTCTCTCTCTCTCAATTTCCTCTTGATTTATAACAAAAGAACCAATTTTATTTTATTTGTTCCTCTTTGACGTGTTGCAAAATTGCAGCTTCCTTTTTGGGCATAAGATCTCCGGTGCCTTACGCATTGAGAAATTTTGTGAAGAAATCCAAATTGGAGTCTGGGATGAACTTTGCATTTGGAGGGACAGGTGTTTTCGATACATTGGTCAGTGGACCAAACTTGACCACCCAAATCGACTTTTTCGAACAAGTACTTCAACAAAAAGTCTATGCCAAAATCGACGTCGTTAAATCGTCCATTGCTCTCGTATTAGTTGCGGGGAACGACTACGCTACTCATTTTGGTAGACCAGGCAACGACACAAAGGTAAGTGGTTAATTTAACGGTTTTATTGTCGTAAGTGCGTTTTGGTGATGTAGTGTTCTGCTATTTAAATTTTTTGTTTCAAAATAATTAATTCAGGCACTTGATATAATTCCTCAATTCTATTAGCTTGTTCTTGTTTTGTAGTTGTTTATATTACTCTCTTGCATTGGTGTATTAACATTTCTTCTAAGTAACATCTAATATAAAAAGTTACTAACGTAATGGAATTTTTCTTCTAAAAAAGCTATAGAAATGTCACTTGAGTTTATACACCAATTTCAATAATAATTTAGTGCCAGCAGACAAATCATGAATTTTAAAAAACCAAAATGATATTTCTTAATAATTTTTTTTTATACAAGCGATAATCTACTCTAAATTAATATGTTGTTATTATATTGTAATTATCATATGTCAGTAATCAATTATTCGTACACTACTATTTTGTGCATAGTCTCTCCCTGTTAAATTACTTTATCTGTAACAATCCGATCCTTAATTTATTTTTTAATTATTAATTTATTCTAAGAAAAGACAATTATACTCCTATAATATTTTATTATGTTTAAAAGTTGACTTTTTGACCGGGAAGGAATTTATGAATTTCGATTGCACCGTTGGGTAGAGCATGACGAAACGAGTTCGTAGACATGCGGCACGCTCGATTTCGAGTTGTAACGAAGGAGGAAATGTCTAAAAACAAAAAGGACGTAATGGGAATTTTAAACTTGTACTGTAGCAACAGTGCCGCTACAGTCCGGGTGCTATTTAATTGTCCTCCCCCTTTGGTTCGGCAGCAGCACCTCCCCTTCCCCCTATTACTATTCATCAGCTTGGTTTTTGAGCCACCACCGTCGCATCCGGCCACCGTTTGGGGTGGCACCGATCCCAAACGAACTGGCTCGACGCCCTCTTCCTACCTCACCCTTCCTCCGCTTTTAACAGCAACACTAGTGGCCGAAAAATGGCCAAAACAGCCCGGTTTTTGTCAAAACTTCCCACCGTTCATTCTCTCTTCTCCGGCTGCCAAATTGGATGAATAACGTATGGATTTCTAGCTATTTTTCGTGCTCTAGCTAATGGTTGGGTAGGATTTGAGAAATTTCTAGGTTTGGCAGGTTAAGTTTCGAGCTAGGATTTGGCCGGTTTTGGGATCGCAATTCCGGCCACTTCCGGCCAGTTGTTGGGGTAGGTCCAAGAATAAAAGTGGATTTATTGTTAGAAGGGCAGTTTAGTCTTTGTGCCCGGCATTAGCCAGGTGTCGGACACTCACAGGGTTCAGCTCAGATTCCAAAGTGGAATTTGGGTAGGGTCCTGTCATTATCAATGACCAATTTTTCTCGAAGAGTTGTGTTTGTTTTTTTTTTTTTTTTTTTTTTTTTACATATATTTAAGTTCAAGATTCCATCATTTTCTAGGGAACTTTAATCAAACACAAGATTATTGAAGGGTTTAGATGTTTCCGAACTATGTGGGCACTGCTACAAAAAAGCAAAAAGACGACGGTAAATCACCGTCGTGTATTCGATTTTTCAATGGTCGTGGAATCCACCGTCATCTTTTCCCTCGTATACCACGACGCTAAATCACCGTCGTTGTTAAAATATACAACGTCATCAACAAATACAAAACGACGTCTTTGTACTGCAAAAGATCTAAAAAAGCAGTCGAGGATGAGAATAGACAACCAACTCTCTAAAAAAACCGTCGTTAAAAAGGAAAAATATGACACATATTAAGAGAACAAGGCCGCAAGATAGACATACAACGACGGAAATAAAAAAACGACGCCGTTAAATATCATTTTCACGACAATAAAAAATTTGACGTCTTTAAATACATTAGAAGACGACGTTATTGATACCTACTACGTCGCATATATAAAAACAGCCGTCGTAAAATTAATTTTCCACTTCGATTTTTCGATAAAAGATGACGTGGAAATAGTTGTCAGTGTCATTATTTACGACGTATGTATTTATTGAGTAGACGTTGAAAAACGAAACAACGTCGGTTACAAATATATGAGAGTCGTATTACAAAATTTATACGTCATATTTTCAGAAACAAACAACGACGATAAATATTAGACGTTGTTAAATAAAACAACGTCGGAAAACAATAAAAACAGACGTGTTTAGTCTGCTAAAGTTCTAGAAAATAGTCGAGGATGAGAATAGACGACCAACTCAAACAAATCACCGTCGTTAAAAAGGAAAAATATGACACATGTTAAAAGAACAAGGCCGCAAGATATACATACAACGACGACAACTAAAATTTTACGCCGTTAAATATAATTTACACGACAAGAAAAAATATGACGTCTTTAAATACATGAGAAGACGACGTTATTGAAATATACTACGTCTCTTATTTACAAACAACCGTCGTGAAATAAATTTTCCACTTCGATTTTTCTAAAAAAGATGACGTGGAAATAGTTGTCAGTGTCATTATTTACGACGTATGTATTTATACAGTTGACGTTGAAATGCGAAACAACGTCGGTGGCATTTATATAGTCGACGTTGTATTTATATCTATCATCATTACTCACGACGCACTTAATAATATAGACGACGTTGAACTTCTAAACAACGTCGGTTCCAAATAAATGAGAGCCGTATTACAGAACATATAGACGGCGTTGATTATGATGAGAGCCGTATTACAAATAACGTCGTTTAATTGTTATTAGACGGCGGTTATAATGAATTTCCGTCGGAATTCATTTCGTTCCTCTTCGTTTATAAAAGAACTTGCGACGTGGAAAATGTATGATGACGTCGTATTTTTTAACGTTCAGATTATATATCTCGTTTTTTAGACGTCGGTATTATGGGATTGGAGTCGTGTTATTTTGAATTACATGGCAATTCTTAATCCTTCCCCGACGTGATATCCTGAATAATTGCTTCACAATTGCGTCGTGGTTCTTCATTGTTACGTTGCTTTAAGACGTCGGTAAATATGCTGAATAACTGATTCACAATAACGTCGTGTTTTATTTGAACGTAGAAAGTGAAGAAATCACATTACAATATATTACAAAATTAATGTCATACACTGCCAATTACATAAGCATCATTCAATCCATATATCTTCACACCCATCTCGAATATTTTGACCGCCTAACTCACCCACCAGTTCATCAAATGTGTCAACATTTGGCATCCCTCTAGTAAATGGCTCACACTCAATTATCACATCACCTAAGACTTCATCACCAATAACATCATTATATTCTCTATTAGGCATTGATAACACTACCGACCAACCACGATGCATCGGGTCGTCAACAAAAAATATTTGTTTGACTTGAGAAGCCAAAACAAATTGGTCATTCCTATGTCCAATTTTACTCAAATCTACAGGGTAAATCCAAGTTCGTCGACTACAAGACCAGAACTATCTATCCAATCACACCTAAAGACTGGGATTGTAAACTTTTGGTAGTCAAGGTCCCAAATTTCTTGAATGACACCATAGAAACCCATATTTGAGAGAATTGGGTTTTTATCCTTGGCACTAGCAACTTGCATGGTATGTGCAAGTAAATAAACTCCACTATTTTGAGTTGTCCGCACATCATCTTGTGCCTTGATATTGAATTTAATACCTTTAATAAGATAGCTCCTATATAATGGCACTGACATGTTTGGACCAGCTGCTAGCCACCTTAAATTTTCTGATACGCCATGATTGTCTTCCTCAAGTTCACTTTGAACCTGCAAATTAATCATATCTTAATTCAATCTAACATATAAATAAGAAGAAAATTAAAAGAGAAATATGTTATTCAACAATATATACCTTGAAGCGTAGCCATTGAATGAAAGTGCTATTGTGCTTATCCTGCAGCCACTTTGTTCTCTTTCTAAATTTTGGATAAGCAGTCTTGATGTGAATCATATGTTGCCTACATGACACGAAAAATTCAAGCATTACGGTCCTAAATATAGAAGATAAACATAAGAAATAATTTAAAATGGAAACTTAAAGAATAAAGCTCATACGTACTCGATATAAGGTAGGACTTCCTCCGTATTCTCCAAGACATATAGATGTGCTTGATTCAACAGGTCCTGATCAACTACGCTCACTGTGCAACCTGATAATGGCTTTGAAAGTCCCATCTTTTGGCTTGAAGGCACTCCAACTGTACTAACATCAGATAAATGCTGAGTACAACACTCTACCGCTTCTTCAGCTATATACCGCTCAGCAATGCAACCTTCGGGACGAGTACGATTCTGAACATACCCCTTCAGCACTTTCATATATCTTTCAAACGGATACATCCACCTAAAATATACTGGCCCACATAGACGAACTTCTCTGACAAGATGTACTACTAGATGAACCATGATATCAAAGAATGAAGGGGGAAAGTACTTCTCAAGCAAACACAGAGTAACTACTACATCTTCTTCCAACTTATCTAGCTTGGAAACATCAATAGTCTTTGCACATATAGCATTGAAGAAGCACAAACGAGTTATTGCATACCTTGCAGGCTTCTCCAAAACAGAACGAATTGCCACAGGGAGCAATTGTTGCATTAAGGTATGACAATCATGTGATTTAAGGCCAAGAAGTCTTGAATCTTGTAAAGATACAAGATTTTTAATATTTGAAGAATAACCTTCAGGGACCTTCATACCATAGAAAGAATTGCAAACCTCTCTCTTCTCTGCTCTTGACAAATTCCAAGGCCCAGGAGGCAAACGAGTACGTCTTTCTCCATACTCGGGTTGCAAATCAGTTTTGACCCCCATGTTCAATAAATCTAATCGAGCAGCAATCCCATCTTTATTTTTTTCAGGGATCTCCAGCAATGTACCAATGATACTATCGCAAACATTCTTCTCAATGTGCATAACATCTAGGGCATGCCTCACAGGAAGGTATTTCCAATACTCGAGATCAAAGAATATTGATTTCTTCTTCCAACAAACTCTGTCACCATTTTCAACCATATGCAGCACTTCTTCTCCGGTTAATGGCTCGGGAGGTATGCCATATTCAGGTTTCCCATTAAAAGCTGCACGTTGCCTCCTATATGGATGATATTGATTGGTAACCATTTTCTATGCCCAATGTAACAAATTTTGTGGCCATTTTTCAACCTGTGACTAGGTGTATCATCGCCGCATATTGGACAAGCTTTATATCCTTTAACAACACAACCAGATAAGTTTCCATAGGCGGGGAAATCATTAATTGTCCACATTAATGCAGCTCTGAGTGTAAAGTATTCTCCATTATGTGCATCATACACTCCTCTAATCCCAACCCACAAGGATTTTAAATCATCAATCAAAGGCTCCAAGTAGACGTCTATATCATTTCCGGGTTGTTTAGGACCGGAAATTAATAAGGTTAACATCATGAACTTTCGTTTCATGCACAGCCATGGAGGGAGATTATATGTAACTAAGATAACCGGCCAACAACTATATCTGCTACTTAGAGAACTGTGGGGATTGAATCCATCAGATGAAAGAGCCAATCTCAAGTTTCTCGGCTCATTACCAAACTCAGGCCATTTATCATCAAGAAGTTTCCAAGACGGGGAATCCGCCGGATGAGACATCTGACCGTCAATTGATTTTCTAGCAGCATGCCACCAAGTCAAACTCTTAGCTGTCTCATGTGATTGAAACATCCTTTTAAACCTTGGAATTGGGGGAAAATACCACACCACCTTCGCTGGCACACCCTCTTTCAAGATTGAATCTTTGCCTTCCTTCCACCTTGAGATACCACAAGTAGGACAATTAGTTGAATCCTCATACTCCTTCCTATACAAGATGCAATCATTGGGGCATGCGTGCATTTTCTCATAACTCAGCCCCAATGCACACAAAGTCTTTTTAGCCTCATACATGGAGGTTGGTATTGTATTTCCTTCTGGAAGCAAATCGCCTTGAAGTATCAATAATTCTGTAAAACAGACATCACTCATCCCATGTTTTGCCTTCAAATTATACAACTTCACTAATGCCGATAACTTCGTGTACTTTCTACAACCAGGGTACACTGGTTGATCTCCATCCCCAATCACATTGGCAAACTCATACGGATCCGAACCAAAATCACCAAAATCATTATCATCCATATCAATTTCTTCAGACACAAAACTGTACCTACTATGGCCATCATCTTCTTCAACATTTCTACTAGCATTAGTAGTTGCTTCCCAAGGTTCTCCGTGAAATGTCCAATTCTTATAGCTTTGGTCAATTCCATTAAAGTATAAGTGATCCCTTATAATTCCAACCCCAAACAACTTCAAATTAACACATTTAACACATGGACAACGGATATGTGTTGTAGTTAGAAGATTTTCTACAGCAAAGTTCAAAAATGCTTCCACCCCAAATTCATATGCCTTCGATCTTCTATCCGAGTGCATCCATGACTTATCCATCTCCGACACTATAACCTATTATCTATAATAAAGTGAAAATACAGGCAATGACCATCACTATAGCAGATTATACAATGATCTAATTGCAAGTAATACACAACAGAGACGACGGGTTTTAAACAAAAACAGACGTATTTGGCATATATAGACGACGGATTTTCAACAGACGTCGTCTATTATAAGTAATACAAACGACGGTTTATGAAAAAACCGTCGTGTATAAGTAATACAACGACGGTAGTTTAAAAAAACCGTCGTGTAATCGTCGTCGTAAGCCTTAAAATTCGTCGTGTCTCAGTTTATTTTTAAGAACACAAAACCCATTAAGAACACAACATATATATGAAACCAAGCAAGAAACCAACATATACATGAAACCAAGCATGAAAACAATAAATCCATTCCCAATTCAACATAACATAGGGTGATTAAAAGATACGACAAAATTAAATCCATTCCCAATTCAACATAACAGATAATGTAATCCATGAACCCATTAAACAGAAAATCCATGAACCCATACCTATAAGCACATTATTAACAGATCGCAAAGCATACACATAAAACCCTTTAACAAAACAACCTAATATCATTCAATGAATTTACAAGGGGAAGATAGGGTTTATACTTACAGGTTGGACGAGCTCACAGATTCGACGGAGCCTGGAGAGTGCAACTTTTAATTAGAGCAGAAGTGAGAGAGCGAAATGTTATGTCGCGCGAAATCTGAAAATTTAAGGTTTCAGGGTTCGAAGTATAAGAATAAGAGCCAAATCTAAAAAAATTTAGGTCGTGCGAAAATTTTTAGAGTTCGCGCGTTTTAAAACGTCGAAAGAAAAACCAAGGCGAAAGTTCTACACGTACCGACGTAAATTTAATATTCCACGACGGAAACTTCATTTTTCGGATTAAGAACGTAAGGCCGTTCATTTTGAAGCTTCATTTTTCGGATTAATTTTAAATTTATTTTGAATTTTTTATATAACGACGACTGAAAAACCACGTCGGTGTTAAGAAATTAAAGACGTTGTAAATTATATAAACCGACTTACATATTAAAATGACGTCGTTTAAAGCGTAAACCATGTCGTATGTTTTTCTGTACGACGTAAAATATGTATTACACGACGGTGTTTTTAGAACCGTCGTCTTTTTATAAACCACGACGGTTTTCACTTAGACCGTCATCTCTATCAAATTTTCTGTTAAAAATGATGACATGGCATTGACAAGTCCTACTTGACATGGGCAAAAATGTATTTTTGCACAAAATTTAAAACAAAAAATTATGAAATCATATCTCTCTATCTCCAGCCCGATTCCTCTCCCCCTCCCAATTTGGTCGGAGGTTCACTCTCAACTATGAAAAATTTCTAAAGCTTCCTCCCAATATCCATTTGAACTACAAAACACCATATATGGAAAAAGAATCCGGTAACAACCCATCCATTCGTAACCTATAAACGCCAAGGAAGGGATTTTGGAGGAGGTTGGTGGTGGGCTGTGTAGCTAAAGCCATGTTTAAATAATTGGTGGGGGCTGGGAAGAAATTAGTGGGCGGGAGAAGAAATATGGGTGAGAAGGGGCCTTGGAAAATGGTGTATTTTGATAAAAAACCAATGCAAGAAGAATATATGAAAATGGGACAGATAATGCAAGCAGCCCACCTAGATACCCATCAATCCTCTGCTTCTCTGTTTTGATCAGATCTAGGGTGTAGGATGAGGGCTAGGGTTAGGTTCGTGGGTGCTGGGGTTGCGGCTACGGTGGAGGGTGGCTGTGGGATAGTTTGAGGGTTGGAGCTTGCAGGTGGTAGTCATGGGGAATGGGTGAAGAAGAAATTGTCGGGGGAAGAGAGAGAGAGAGAGAGAGAGAGAGAGAATATGAATTTCCCAATTTGCCCTTAATTTTGACAGAAAATTTAACTAAGTTGATGGAAAGACCAATGATGCAACACGAGATCTAATTGAAACACCACCGTAACAATTTAATAATACGAGGGACGAAAAGTAAAGTTGGGGTATAGTCTAGGGACCATTGCTACAATTTAGCCAATGAGTTAAGAGTCGCTCATTTAGAGTTTGTAGCACGAATAATCCCTGAATTTTTCAAAAGTCTTCATTTGAGTCCTCAAATTTTTAAACCAATAAATGCGGTCCTTAAGTCGTCAACTACCAAGTTTGACTATGGATGCTTGCATTCAGTTAGGGCCTGCCTGGAGCCTTACATCGTTATCCTGGCTCAAATGGGAGAAGAAATGAGATCACTATGGAGCTTGTGATGGCCACTTGGGCCATATTTTAATGGCTTATTATCACAAAACGTCCCTAAGATATTTATGAAACTATCAGATTACATCCTTAATGTTTTTTTGTATCACTCGTGGTTTTTAAGGTTTGTATGTGCGATCACAAATGGTCCCTGCCGTTAGGTTCCGTAAAAAAATTCTGTTAGTTTGCTGACGTGACATATATATATATATATATATCACAAAACATCCCTGAGATTCACATACCCATCACAAATGGTCCCTACGAAATTTTTTAATTTTTTAATTTAAAATTTTAGTTTTCTTTTTAAAATTATTTATAAATGAAAAAACCATCTATATAAAGATTTTAATCTTGAGGACCATTTATGAACCCTAAACAATTAGTTTTGTCATTTTTAAATTTTATGAATTTTAAATTATTTTTTAAAAACTCCATTAGTTTGTTGATGTGGCATATATATGGAGCCCACATCTACAATTATATAGTGTCACATGTATTTAAAATATAAAATGTATTTTTAAATATAAAAAATTAAATTTTTTTTGCAGGGACCATTTGTGATAGGTATGTGAACCTTAGGTATGTTTTGTGATATATATATATATGCCACATCAGCAAACTAACGGAATTTTTGACGGAACCTAATGGCAGGGACCATCTGTGATCACACATATTAACTTTGAGGACCACGAATGACAAAAAAAATAAATAAATAAAGGATGCAATCTGATAGTTTCGTAAACTTGAGGGACATTTTGTGATAATAAGCCTATTTTAAAAGGGAAAAGGCACAAGGAGCCAACAGCTGAACGCCACTATGCTGCATTTTAGGACTCGAGATCTCACTTTGAAAAAATGACGGAAAAATTGCGGATCTTAGGATGATTTAAGAGCACTTGGGTACACTTTCTTAGTAGCCGGTTTTTAGGGGCAAGTGCTACCCATAGCCTCTTAACATTGCAGCAGAAAATATGTAGGTCAATTCTTTGAAGATGCAAAAATATTGTGGTACTGACAAAGTTCCTTATATGAACTCAATGTCAATATTTAAGATGCTGGTCACAAAATAATTCAATTCTTAGTGACAAATCTCTCTAGAACCTTCTCTCTCTTTCCTCTGGTTGCTGTTCTGCTCTGACCCCTGCTGTATCTTGGAGGGCTACTCTTGGCAACATCAACAACTATCATCCAGCCATTAATGATCTGAAAGAATCATCAACAAAAAATAGGCTAAGCTTTCCTCTTCAGAGTGTTGGATCTGTTTTATAAAAAAAACATGTAAACCAAAGACAAGAAAGACTACGCCTACGTGTTTGATTTATTCGAATCAGTTTATAAAAATGAAAAGCATGTTGAAACTTGCCTTGCCATTCATCTCTCTGAGTGCTGCACTAGCAGCTTCCTCCGTGGTGTATTCTATGAATGCATAACCTTTGGACCTTTTAGAAATTTTGTCCATTATTATTTTAACTGTTCAGGCAAACATTTAATTAGAATGAGCATATACTGCCATCAAATTGAAAACCCCATTTTATGCTATAAAAAAAAAAAGTGCAGTACCTTCAACAAGCTTACCAAAGCCTTCAAATGCGGCTCGGAGGGTTTTCTCGGATGTATAAAATGATAGGCCTGTTCAGAAACTAAAATCTTTTTAGCAATTTCAAGTGAATATGCAATGAGAGGGAAAAAAAAGCTACACATATTGAAGAATATCGAGATCTTTCGAAAAATTAAAACGGATAACTCTAGTAAAGAGTTAAAACATAGTTAGCATTACCGGGGTATTTTTCATTGTCTATTTGAAAAATATTAGGCTTCCAAAGAATCAGATTAACAAGCAAGCAATTATATGTAAATATAAGAACATCAATGTTTCACATCAGAATAAAAGTTGCAACATACACTACTACATTTTACACTTTGCGCGACGAAGAAAAAAACGTCGCGCAAAGTCGCATTTCGTCGCCCAAATTTCAGCGCGCAAAAACGTCGTCGCGCATATTCCGTCGCGCGAAGATCGTGAAGAAAGCCTTTGCGCGACGAGGTACAACCCTTCGTCGCGCAAAAGTGTGCGACGGGTAAACCATCGCTGCACCAACGGTGTGGAGACGAAACAACCGTTCGTCGCAAAAGTATTTGCGCGACGATCAAGTATGCGGCGCACGTATATTTGCGAGACGACGGAAATTGCGCGACGAAATATTATTCGTTGCGCAAAATATGTTAGGGAGACGTATATGTTCGTCGCAGAACAATTCGCGCGATGAGAACGTTTTCGTCGCACATATAATTGCGCGACAAAAAATTATGTCGTCGGCCAAATATTTTGCGCGACGAAACATTTCGTCGCGCAAAACGTGTTTGCGAGACGTATGTGTTCGTCGCGCATGAATTAAAAGTGATAAAAAAAATTTTGATTTTTTTTTGTTACATGTTGGTTTGCGCGACAAAATATTTTCCGTCGCGCAAAAATAATATTACAATTTTTTTTTATTTTTTTTTATTTTTTTTAAAATAAAATTGGTTTCTTTTTATTGATTAAACAATGAAATTGCAATAAAAATAAATTAGAATAAAATTTTGTTATAAAATAAAATAAAATAAATGTATTACAAATAAAATAAATACACTAATCAAATAATGAATCAAAATCAACCGAGTCGTCGCCAGTATGCGGCTCGGAGGGCGGGGCGTTCACCGGGGCAGTGGTCTGGTGGGGATGCCCGGGATGGACGGGCTCAGAGGTCGGCGCATCAAAATGCGGGACTGGAATGCCGGACTGTGCGAGGGACTGCAGAATGACCGACATCTGGCTCTGAAGAGTGGCCACCTGTGCTGTCAAAGCAGTGACCTGACTGTTTGACTGCGCCGATGAACGAGGTCGAGGTTCCCTCCGCCGGGCATTCCCCATCCCTCGACAATATGTCCCCGGCCTCCTCCCGAGAGTCTGATCCAACGTCTCCGTCAAGATCTGAAATCCAGCATCCTGTGGAGGAGCCACAGACTCGATCAGAGTCTCGGGAGGAAGCTGGGAGGCGGACTCCTGAAGAACAAGCTGGCTCCTCTCCACCATCGTCGTCTGTTGAACATAACATAAAATATAAATTAAAATATGCATATAAATTGAATGCGTAACATAAGAATTAAAATTAAATAATACTTACATGAAGGGACTCGGCCAACTCATTCCCGGGTCGAACATAAACGTCACCAAAGACGTCGATCTCTGGGAACTTGGACCCCTCCTAAATTGAACAAGAGAAGAAAAATATTAGTATGAAAAAAATAAATTAATAAAAATGACATTAAAAATGAAATAAAAATTTTGTGATTATTACCCGACGCCGTGCATCCATCCTATACGAAAAGGGTCTGGAGCCGGAATGGTGGAGAAGGGTCTTCTTCTTCCTATTACCCTTATTCACTTGGGCTTTATTCTGTTATACAAAAAATGAAACGTATTAGTTAAAATATAAAAAATTAAATAATAATGAAATAAAAAAATGAAATAAACATTAATAAGTAATAAGTAATAATTAAACAAATATAATTAAAAACATACCGCAAATTCGGGCGCTTGAAAATGAGCGCAGAGCCACTCCCAACTATCCTCCCGCCCCTCAAGCTCCTTCGGGCAACCCTCCTGAAGAGCGACTTGCGGATCATCATAGGCCTGAAAATGGTGGTGCAAGTCGCTCTTCCACTGCTTGTACCTCTCAGCGAAGAGTCTGTTGACGTACGTCAACGACTCTTCGTCGAGATCCTCCAAGTTATAGTTCGTCTGCAATCAATTAATTAGATACGTTAAGTAATAGAAATATACACAATTTTAAAGAAAAATAATGAAAATGTAAGGTACATACCGACAACTGGCCGCGAACCTCCGCCTTGATCTCGTCAGGCATGACCCTCCAATACTTCCATTGCATCGGGCAATGGGTCCGCATGACGTGGCCAATGTCGTGGGCCAAGGAGCTATGCAACTTCGCCGTCGGTGCAGCCCGATGGCGCTCGTCGTATCCGATGCTGATACGACTGTTGGTCACCCGGGTGACCTTCGCCGTCTTCAGCTGACGACACGGTCCTCGGGTGTTCCTCTTCGCTGCAAAGAAATAAGGTATTAATGTTAAATAAAAAAACATTGTCAAATTTCAATATAAAATTAACAATACAAAAGTGTAGTTATACCTGGCTGTGATCCCGAGGCACCAGTACCGTCGGTCGATGTCGTGTCGATGGTGTCGGTGGGCCGGTGCCGCCGCCTAGCACTAGCTGGCTGCGCCACGGATGACGCAGATGACACAGGCGCCTGGGGCGCCCCGGGACCAACCACCACGTGGTCCAACAAAGCAGGAGCAGTGGCAGCAGATGCCGACTGAGCCGGGGGATCCGAACTCGGTGCAGTCGTCATCGACCTACCACGTCTAATCAAGTCTGACATCTGCACATATAATTTCATTCATAATTTAAACTAATTAATTAAAAGCATAGCCTGACCTAGGGTTTGGAATTTCGGAGTATCCGGGGCTCCGATCAACGATCGGTCGAATCCTAAACGATCCTAGAAACACAAAGGTACAACTACGTGAGTTTCAGTTCGATCCAACGGTCCGAACATATCAAACCTGGAAATCGCACAATAGGCGAAATTCGATCAAGACTCAAACGGTAACCAAATTCAAATCCGAGGAAACCTAAGCGCTCGTGACAAACAGGGGATCGCTCTGGGACACAATGCCCCACTGCCACAGCATCCCACGCGCCACCACACGCGCCGGCAGCGCGTGGGTGTCCAAAGTGATAACATTCGCCGGAAAATTCTAAAAACTAACGGCCAAGGTTCCTACCCTAGGTTGAAAACAATAATTGGAGCCACTTTTGTTCTCGGACCTACCCCGAAAAATGGCCGGAAGTGGCCGGATTTGAAATTCCCAAACCGGCCAAAACCTAGGGTTTTAATTCCTATTTCCTATAGCCAAAATTCAACAAATCCTAACCAACCATCAGCTAGAGCACAAAAAATAGTCGAGAAATCATACCTCAGGCGTCGGAAATGGTGGCCGGAGGAGAGAGAAATCGGCCGGCGAGGAATCGGGGAAAAACCGACGATGTGCGACGGCAGGCTCGACGGCGAAGGCAGGGGAGGCTACGGCAGGAGCGGCGGTGGCTGAGGTGACGGCGGAGAGAGAGGGCTGAGGTGACGGCGGAGAGAGAGGCAAACGGAGGAAAAAACCAGAAATGGGGAAGAAGGAGGCATCGGGCCGTTTCTGCAAATTTTTACGACTTTGCGCGACGAAGAACATCATTCGTCGCGCAAAATGCCATTAATGAATCTTGCGCGACGCTATATCCGTTGCGCAAGGTCTGTCAGAACGCCAAATTCTGAAAGTGGATTAGGGTCTGTAACTTTTGCGCGACGAAACAGACATACTTCGTCGCGCAAAAGGCTGTCTTTCTGCCAAAATTTTGGGATTTAGGGTTTAGCGGCCTGAAGGGTTTGCGCTTTTGTGCGACGAAGTATGTCTACGTCGCGCAATTGTAACCTTGCGCGACGAAACATATTATATTCGTCGCGCAAAAGGCTGTCTTTCTGCCAAAATTTTGGGATTTAGGGTTTAGCGGGAGGCTGAAACTGAAGGGTTTGCGCTTTTGCGCGACGAAGACAGTAAACGTCGCGCAATTGCAACCTTGCGCGACGGAACATATTATATTCGTCGCGCAAAAGGCTGTCTTTCCGCTAAAATTTTGGGATTTAGGGTTTAGCGGGAAGCTGAAACTGAAGGGTTTACGCTTTTGCGCGACGAAGACAGTAAACGTCGCGCAAAAGGCTGTCTGCTGAAGCTGAAGGTTTGTGCTTTTGCGCGACGAAGACAGTAAACGTCGCGCAAAAGGCTGTCTGCTGAAACTGAAGGGTTTGTGCTTTTGCGCGATGAATACAGTAAACGTCGCGCAAAACGCTGTCGTTCCGCCAACAATTTGGGGTTTAGGGTTTAGTGTGAAAACTTTCGCCCAGATTGCGCGACGAACAAAGGATATTCCGTCGCGCAATCTATTGCACTTTCACTTTGCGCGACGCATATTTTGGTTCGTCGCGCGAGTTCAAGATTTTCATTGAAATTTTCACTAAGTGTTCAAAGGGGATGGAGGTGTGAAAACTGGCGCCCAGATTGCACGACGAACATTGCATATTTCCGTCGCGCAATCTATTCACTTTGCGCGACGGTGACATTATTCGTCGCGCAAAACCTAGACCCTAAACCCCCTTGTAAACCCTAAACCCTAAACCCTAAGCCATAAACCCTAAACCCTAAAATAGTTTCAATGATCCAACCGGCAAACTTATTGTTTGATACTTGGAGATCATATACGCCAAAAATCAAGAAGACCAAACATTCAGATATCAGGGAACGGGACTAAATATTTCGACGGTTATAAATGAAAAGTCATGATTTAACGGTTATTGTAACTCCGATTTTGATCATTTTTGACAGCAACATTTGTTGACCCTATATGAATACAATGACTGAATTTGATCTTCAATTTCAGATTTTTACACTAGGGAATACCACATAAACGTTAAGTTACATTTGCACAAATGTATAAACAAATTTTAGGGTTTTTGGTGAATATATGATTGTGATAGCACATGCAGTCTACGAAACAAGTTTCAGTCATCCAGCCGTCAAACTTTTTTTTTTAGACTTCGAGATCATAGACAGCAAAAATCGGACAAAAAAAACATTCAGAGATTAAGCAACGGGGTAAAACTTTTCGACGGTTCTAAATAAAAAGTGATGATTGAACGGTTATTTTAACTCCGATGTTGATGATTTTTTGCAGCTACAGTCCTACACTCCATATGAATACAATGAACTACTTCGATAGCCAATTTTAAATATATATGTGTGTATATATTATACTATAACGTTACCTAATATATATTTGCGCGATGAAGGTTTGCTTATCGTCGCGCAAAAATGCCATACGCGACGCATGTATATATGCGTCGCGGAAACTATGCGCGACCAGTTGTATTCGTTGCGCAAACATTACGCGACGCTTATGTATGCGTCGCGTATGGTATGTTTGCGCGACGATAAAGAGCCCTTCGTCGCGCAAGGATTTGGCGCCATAAATCCTCATTGATTTCAAATTGTGTATGCTTTGTATTGTTTAGAAAGGTTTTGTATTCATCATTTTTTATGCTTTGTATTTTGTGGAAAGGCTTTGTATTTCTCAATCAAGCTTTTGATTTTGAACACATCTCTCAATCAAGCTTTTGAGTTAATTCAGCCATGGCTTCTCTTCATGACACTCCAACATCTTCAGCTCCCATACCCCACTTCTTCAAGATCATTGTAGATGACACTTCTAAAAACATCAGAATTGTAAGCATCTCTCTCTCTCTCTCTCTCTCTCTCTCTCTCTCTCTATGCTAAGAATGTTTTCTGATTATTGAAATATTCATTTCTTTTGTTATTTTTATTGAAGCTTTAACTTGTTCTGTTCCGCAGAAAATTCCAATGAAGTTTGTGATGAAATATGGAGAATGAATACACAACTACATATGGACAACTACACATATTCAAAGATTTGTATTACACAAAATTAATACACTAACATAATAAATTTACAAATAAATTCATTATTCATCATCTGAACTATAATAACTTTCGTTATCGTCGCTATCATCACTCTCGGTCTCCCAATCTTCTTCCTCCTCCTCCTCTATAACTGCATCATCGGCGTTGCTAGGGCCCACTGCAACATCGTCTCGGGGAAGATCACCGAGGTCAATTGTAATTGACTGAATCGGTATTTCGACTGAAGACACTCCTTCTATTTGAAACGGTTCTTGTATAACATTTGTATCTCGAAGTGTTTCCGCATCATTTTCCATTGAAGATTCTAAACGTTGGTCAGCCACATTGTCGACGTCGTTGTCACTTGGGTCTAGTTCTGGTATATCATACACGTTCCTGTGATCCATCTTCTGCACAACTTTCCACCCGTTCCCGGCTTTAGGGTCATCTAGATACACAATTTGGGACGCCATGTTTGCCAAAATGTACGGGTCGTCATCATACCAAGTTCTGTTAATGTTCACAGACAGTACTCCACGGTCGATTTTAACACTTCCCGCCCTATTTGGGTTGGTATCGAACCATCGACACTTAAACATGATGACTTGGTATCGATCTTTGTAAAGCACGATAGTTGTCAGTTTGCCATAGAAATCAATGTCTGTACTTTCGCCTCCACCTGGGACATGAACACCGCTATTTTGCGTACACAACTTGTCATCTCGTGCGGCCCCCAAAAATTTGACGCCGTTAACATTACAACCCGAGAACAATTCAGCGCGAATTGGGCAGAACGCCAAGTTATATAACTCATTACTGTAAGTGGGGGAATTCGATGATTTCAATTTATTCACCTAATAGTATACAAAACCATTTACATGTTAGTCTGACAAAATTAAATACTACAATTTATATTTGTCAATTACAAAACACTTATAACTTACAGAATCCAAAAACCATTGTGGAAATAATTCACGGTGTTTCCGGGCAACCAAATGTGATGGATGTTCTCGCTTCATCATGTGTTCATGCTCATCTAAGTAGGCCATTATCTCATCACAATTGTTCAGTACGAACCAATGCACTACCTCCATGTCATTTCTAGAAAACGACTCTCCTCGTCCAGGATCTCCAAATGGTCGTGCGCTTTGGGCAATAACAGAAAGTTTTTCATTTCTCATACCTCCGTCATTATTGCAGTGAGGACGATTGAAAACCGTCTCCACATCTTTTAAATACATTCCACAGAAAGTAAGCGACTCATATTGAACCCAAGCCTCTATAATTGATCCTTCGGGCTTTGCCCTGTTGCGTACACTTTTTTTCAGCTCTCCGAGAAGCTTGCCAAAATAAAACGATATGATACAAATTAGCAAAGTGTCGATAATGATGCATACACAAATGATAAAGATTATATACCTTTCTATTGGATACATCCAGCGATAGTTGACAGGACCAGCAAGCAATGCCTCTTCTGGCAAGTGAACCATCACGTGCATCATACTTGTAAAGAAAGCTGGAGGAAATATCATCTCAAACTTGCATAGGACTTGGACAATGTCATGGCGCAACTGAAACATGTCTGTCCTTCGCAATGTTTTTGCCGTCAGTTGGGAAAAAAATCTGGATAACAACATGATTGGCTTCACCACATCTTCCGGCAGTAAGTGTCGAATACCCACAGGAAGTAGGCGTTGCATGAACACATGGCAGTCATGGCTCTTAAGTCCAGTAAATTTACCCCCATCGACATTCACGCAACGTGCGATATTAGAAGCATACCCATCGGGAAATTTGACAGACGATACAAACTTTAGAAACTCCTTTTTGTCATTCGGTTTCATAGAAAAGAATGCAAGATCCCTTCTAGCTTTATCACTGTCCCTATTCATCCATAAACCCCTTCGTATGCCCATTCTTTCCAAATCAAGACGAGCTTTGATCGTGTCCTTTGTCTTCCCCTCGATATCTAGAATCGTACCCACCAATGTGTCGAATACATTTTTCTCAACATGCATCACATCTAGATTGTGCCTCAATTTCAGTTTCGACCAATATGGGAGCTCAAAAAACATAGACTTGTGCGTCCAGTTCAAATGTGTAGAAGGTCGGGTCCGACTAACTGTTTTCCCGAACGGAGCAAAATCCAAACGGTTCAGCTGTTCCAAGATCTCATCACCGGACCATTCTCTAGGTCTGAGGCGACGCTCTGTGTTCCCGTCGAACTCTTTATCTTTTTCTCACCACTCGTGGTCCCATGGCAACCATCTCCGATGACCAAGGTAACAAACTTTTCCCGCGTGCCAACCAGAAGTTACATCTTCCTTGCATACAGGACATGCCATATAACCCTTTGTGCTCCACCCAGAAACCATTGCATATGCTGGAAAATCATTCACAGTCCACATAACTGCTGCTCGCAAAGTGAACATCCTCGCAGTTGATTTATCGTACGTGCGAACACCGTTTGTCCATAAATCCTTCAGCTCATCAACCAGAGGCCTTAAGTACACATCAATTGACTTGCCAGGATCCTCAGTTATCAAAACAGTCATCATCATGTATTCTTTTTTCATGCATTTCCAAGGCGGCAAATTATATGGGAATGCGAAAATCGGCCAAGTGCTGTGGTGTTGGTTTAGAACCCCATACGGATTGAATCCGTCAGTGGCAAGTCCCAATCTAATATTTCGGGGATCAGCAGCAAACTCGGGGAACGTTCGATCGAACTCTTTCCATGCCTCCCCATCTGCAGGATGCCGCATCACATCATCGTCTACCCGTTTTTCCTTATGCCATCTCATGTCTGTGGCAGTATGCATTGACATATACAATCGCTGCAACCTAGGTTTAAGGGGCAGATAACGCATGACTTTTTGTGGTATCTTAGTCGTTCTATTCTGGGATGTCATTTTGAACCTCGACTCATTGCATATAGGGCATGTATCCAACGTTTCATGCTCTTTGTAGAATAACATGCAATTGTTTTTGCAAGCGTGGATTTTTTCATAACCCAATCCAAGACCGTGCAACACCTTCTGTGCATGTTTATGGTCTTTCGGCAAACAATTGTCCGTCGGAAGCATTCTCTTGAAAACCCCCAAAAAGTAATCGAAACACAAGTTCGACATACGATACTTTATTTTTCCGTGCATTAGCTCCACAATGGCAGTGAGAACGGAAAAGCTCTCGCACCCCGGGTATAACTCTTGGTTGGCATTTTTTAACAGTTTTTCATACTGTTCAAACTCCGCACTGTCTATTGGTGTAGGCACGTCATCTTCCCCTTCCTGATTGATGTTGGTCGATGCGAATGGAAAAGCATCCTGTATAATACCCATGACTTGATCATTAGGATCCACAATAGGTTCAACATTGTCCACTCTCGGGGCATTTGAAGACGAAGCATGGTCTACTTGTTCGCCGTGAAGGTTCCAAATGCTATATGTTTCAATCATTCCATTTCTTACTAAATGAAATCCAACATTTTCAATTGTCTCCCACAACGTGTTGTTACACCTCCTACAAGGACAACGGATTCTAGTTGCACCCGGGTTGTGTCTACGTGCAAACTCAATAAAATCCTCGATTCCATCCAAGTATTCGTCTGCGCATCTATTCGGGTTCTGTATCCACCTTCTGCTCATAATTCCTGAAACCACAATCACGACACAACAATCACAACAACTTCATACGAAGTTATAATGTCACCTTATGCCTCCGGTAAGGGCCCTATCCCATTCGGGAATGCATAGTCCTGTCACGTAACCTACGGCTACATGAGATTAGATTTCGACGTGGATTAATTTCGGCAGCATCTCGACACAGTTCTTGAAGTGGGCATAGGTATAAATACCCACGTACCACCCGAAGAACGTACCGAGATGACACCGAAATCTCCACAATCGAAACCTAATCCTGTAGCCGAAGATTATGTGACAACACTATGCATTACCAAACTGTCCAAATAATGGGACAATTCAAGAATTAATTGGACTGCAGTCATGCATTACGCATCCATGCACGAAATCCAACTAATCTCGAACGGGAAACTACGTGTTACTAAACATAAAAACAAAAGTACGAAGTTAATTTCAATTAACTTCGTACATCACAACACATTGTGCTATGTCACGCACAATTTCACAACATTATACACATATAACTTCACAAAAAAAATTACAAACATAACAAACAAACTTTTACAATAACATACCTTCTCAATCGTTCTCCACCAATCACAAATATCCCTAACGATAACAAAATTAATAGCGTTACTACGAATTTACATTAATACATTTAAACAAACGACAAAAAATACATACCCAATGAACGTACTGAATTCACAGCAGAGCAACGGCAGGGAGAGTGAGAGAGAGGCAGAATGCAGTGGGAGAGTGAGAGAGAGGCAGAATGCAGAAACTGCATTCTGCCTCTGCAATGGAATTGGCTAAAATGAAGAAGAAGGACTTTGCACGACGAACAATACAATCTGTCGCACAAAATGCCGTCGCGAAAACCCACTTTTCCGTCGCACAAAAAAACATTTCCGTCGCGCAATTACTTGCCGACATCAGGTTTTTTGCGCAACGAATATAAGTATCCGTCGCACAAACATCCGTCGCGCAAATAACATTATTCGTCGCGCAAGGTTTATATTACGTCGCGCAAATAACATTTATTTCGTCGCGCAAGAAAGCACCGGCATTACACTTTACGCGACGAAGGTAATTCCGTCGCGCAAAAAAAGTTTTTTCCACCCTGCATTTTGCCGCCAAAATTAAGTAACCCTCGTTTTCTTACGCGACGGTACATATTTCCGTCGCGCTAAGGCGTCTTTTGCGACGAACATGTTCGTCGCGCAAAGTTTTTTACAGCAAAAAAAATTAGACAATTTTCTGTCCATCTTTACCCGACGAAATATTTGGATTGTCGCGCAATATTGTCATGCGCGACGATTGTTGTCGTCGCGCAAGATTCTGGCGCCAAAAACATAAACTGGGGTTTTTTCCCCGACCTTTGCTCGACGAAATTATTTTTCGTCGCGCATAGATTGTTTGCGCGACGAAGATTATTCGTCGCGCTAGTGTTCTGCTGTTTGCGCTACGGTATTTTTTTTTCGTCGCAATAGTGATTTTTGCGCGACGAAAATATGTTCGTCGCGCAAACGTCCGTCGCGCAAATAGTAAATCGTAGTAGTGATACCAGTAACAAAAAGTTTCTTTGTTTTTGTCGGGGTTGTTTCACTTGCCTCTCCAGATGTCGACAGATCCATAGAACTCTGCAAATTATTACCCGAGAAACACATATTCATGACAAATTGACATTGTTTACAGGTGGAACCTATTGCTGTAATGGTTAGCATTGGTGCCATTAAATAGAAAAGGACCTGAATAATGTTGGATAAAAACAACTATCATTGCACTCTTAAAAAGAAAATTAAAAAAAATATAATCATAATAGTTTGTAATTACGAATACTAATGTCAGGTCGTTAACAACCCATTTCATGTTCCTTCAGGAATCTTTAACTTCATATAAACCATCAGCAATGAACAAAAATGACTCAGGTGAAATTTTGTTGTTACAAACCCATTAAATGACCGTTGTAATTTATGGGTAAATACTCCTTATTTTGTTACAAACCGTCGTTGATTGTATATAAAGACGACAGTATTGTGTTGAAAATAGTCATTAATTATATGTACTGACGGTTTTTTCAAAGAACCATCGTTTTATTATCTTTAAATATGTCGTCTAATAAGTTCTCAACCTGTTACGTTTTAGTTTGTTGTTTCCTATGATTCTATACAGTGATTGTAACTACAAAACCAATTATAATGCTTTATTAACAAATATATACACTCAAAATTTATTTCTTTCATAAAACTTGAAGATTCAGTAGTTATTACATAGTCAATCAATCTTTATTCTATTACACATATACTTCTTACCAATAATTAAAAATAAAGGAGCTCACAAATTCTGAACTTTATCAATTTGTTCTTGGGTTGACATAGCTCTGTCTTCTTGCACATTTTCCAAATTGTTGTATTCCTCTCCCCAGTAACAATATCAGCAATAGCAAGCCCTTCTACAAGACTTGCAAAATTAACATCAAACTCGACAAACGCAAATCCTACTTCAGCAGTCGTGTTGTTTTTGTCCATGCACAGTGCATCTTGTGTGAGCTTTGGGAAAAGATAACCATAAACAAAGTATTTCTGAAAATAACAACAGGATAAAAAGTAGAGCCAAAGTAAGAGAAGGGGTTTAACTGAACTACTCCACTTATCTATAATCAATACCTAAATCCAAACCTATAACCCATACCAACAGCAGCAATACTGAACTCAAAAACCAAAGATTCCTTTAATTCTTCTAAAGAAACATACATATATATGGTAACTGTTGAGAATCAAAGATTACCCTTCAGTTTAGGGATTGTATAATAGAATAGGAATGTTATATTATTTGATTTCCCGTATATATTCTTTCCTAGCTAGTTAGCTTACTTGTAGGGAAACCTACGGAATGTATTATATAAACATACATCAACGATCAATAAGATCATTCTGGTCAAATATCTTTTCATACCTATTTTACATGGTATCAGAGCAGAGGAAACTCTAGCTCTTGGCTCTAGCCGCACTTGTCAAATAGTCACCTTTCAACCTTAATTTTCATCCTTTCCTTGACGCTGCCACCATGACCAAAGACCAAGAATCCGCTGCATCGGGAAGCAAAAACGATGCTTCCGATCCCTTTTTCATTCACCATTCTGATCATCCTGGAATGGTTCTTGTTTCCAATATCCTTAATGGAAACAATTATGCGACATGGTGCCGCTCTATGCGCATCTCCCTAAGCGCGAAGAACAAATTGGGGTTCGTGAATGGGACAATCAAAGCCCCTTCGGAGAAAACTAATCCTGAGACTTTTGAGGTTTGGCAGCGTTGCAACGATATGGTTTTATCTTGGCTGCTCAATTCGATAGAACCAGATATTGCAGAAAGCGTGTTATACTCCTCCACCGCACAAGAGATTTGGGAGGACCTTAAAGAACGTTTTTCCCAACTTAACGCTCCTCGTATTTTCGAGATACAGCGCACCATAGCTTCCCTCTCACAGGAGCAGATGTCTGTTGCTGTTTATTATACCAAGATGAAGAGTCTGTGGGACGAGCTGTCTTCTTACAGCGACGTCCCAGCTTGTTCTTGCGGTGCCATGAAGAAGCATGTCGAACAGGAGGAACGAAACTCGTTGATGCAGTTCCTTATGGGGCTTAATGAGTCCTACAGCGCCATCCGAGGCCAAATACTTCTTATTCAGCCTCTCCCTAAGGTTCGCAAGGCTTATTCTTTGATCACCCAAGAAGAAAAGCAGTGTGACTTAGGTTCTAGCCAAACAATCACCGAACCAGCAGCTATGGCAGTTCGAAACAATCATCGTTCAAATTCTTCTGGGCGCAAACCTCTTCACTGCAGCCATTGCGATCAGGATCACCATACAGTGGACAAGTGCTACAAGCTACATGGCTATCCCCCTGGACACAGGCTTCACAAATCCGGGAAAGGTAAAGGGAAAGGTAGCAGCAGTTCCGCCAATAATGTGGCATCCAATGGTCCATCCTTGCAGGAGATTCACACAGCTATGCCATCTTTATCCGAGGATCAATGTAAGAAAATTCATGCGATGATGAGTGACAACACTAATCCATCCCACATTGCACCACAAGCCAATACCGCCTCAGCTTCTTCAGGTATTTCCGAATTGTTACCCAATTTACATTGGATAATTGATAGTGGAGCAACTCATCATATTACATCAGATTCGAAATTCCTTACCAAGAGGATGAATACTTCCTCTATGTTGCCAGTCACTATGCCTAGTGGAGAAACAGCGCCAATTGCATCTACTGGGACTCTTCCTTTGAACTCATATTTTTATTTACGAGATGTGCTATGTGTGCCTACATTTAAAGTTAATCTGATGTCCGTAAGTCGACTTACGAAAGGATTACAATGCTCAGTAATTTTCTTTCCCACTTGGTGTATTTTATAGGATTTGAAGACGAGGACGATGATTGGTTTGGGTAAGGAGCGTGATGGGCTCTACTACCTTGTGGCGTTGGCGTCTGACAGAACACCATCCACCATCCAACCTTCTTGTCACCTGGTTACAACTCCTGGAGATTTATGGCATCGCCGTTTAGGGCATATTTCATCCTCTCGTTTACAATTTTTAGCAAAATATTTGAATTGTTCATTTTCTTTCCATAATGTTTGTGATGCTTGCCATTTTTCTAAACAAACTCGCCTTCCTTTTGGCATTAGTTCAATTTCAACTTCAAGACCTTTTTCCCTTATTCATTGTGATATTTGGGGACCTCACAAAGTTCCTTCCCTTTATGGGGGTCGTTATTTTTTAACTATAGTGGATTATTATTCTCGCTTTACCTGGGTTTTCCTTATGCATCATAAGCATGAAACACAAGGGATTCTAAAATCTTTTTTTTCCATGGTTCAGACCCAATTCACTGTTACAATCCAAGCAATTAGGGTAGATAATGGGGGTGAATTTTCTTCATTGCGAGATTTTTTTAAAGAACAAGGCACCATTTATCAACATTCTTGCATCTACACACCCCAACAAAATGGTGTTGTCGAACGTAAGCACCGTCATATTCTTGAGACCGCACGTGCTTTGCGATTTCAAGCACACTTGCCTCTCCGTTTTTGGGGGGAATGCATTCTCACTGCCGTTCATTTGATTAATCGATTTCCCACTTTAGTTCTTTCCAAACAAACCCCTTTTGAACGTTTATATCACAAAACCCCATCATATTCACATTTAAGAGTCTTTGGTTGCCTTGCATATGCTACTATAGTCCACCCTACCAAAAAGTTTGATTCTCGAGCAGTTAAATCCATTTTTATTGGGTACCCACTTGGCCAAAAGGCATATAAACTCTATGATTTGTCCAATCAAAAAATATTCACCAGCCGAGATGTTTTATTTAAGGAAGATGTCTTCCCTTTTTCTACTCCAACGGCTGGTCCCACCACCATCCCAAACACTAGCCTTCCTTTACCCATTTCAGCCCATGACTCATCTCCACCACAAAATTCCAATCTAGCTCCTGAGCCCACGGAGCACACTTTGCCTATTAGTCCAATGAGTTCCACTCCTTTTGCGCCTCCTTCTGCAGATCTTCCTCTTCCAGCACCAGATCCTCTTGCCATCCAATCCTCTCTTCCGCCTACTGCACCACCTTCACCGGCACCACCCGTTCAACCCACTCGCCAATCTGAACGTCACAAGGTTCCAAATGTGCGCCTCCAAGACTATGTTTGCTCTCAAGTCACGCTACCCAACGATGCCCAATCGGAGTCTTCGTCTTCACATCGCACCTCAGGTACTCGTTATCCCTTGAGCAACTTTATTTCTTATCACAGATATACACCAGCACATCTTGCTTTCATTACTCACATCAGTCACAGTGTGGAGCCACGTTCCTTCTCTGAGGCCAATTCTGATCCTAACTGGCAGCAAGCCATGCGCTCTGAACTTCAAGCTTTAGAGTCCAATCATACATGGACTCTTACTCCTCTTCCTCCTGGTAAGCACCCTATTGGTTGTCGGTGGGTCTACAAGATCAAACATCATTCTGATGGATCTATTGAACGGTACAAAGCTCGGTTAGTCGCCAAGGGTTATACACAGATAGAGGGTGTTGATTTTCATGATACTTTTTCTCCTACCGCCAAGATGGTTACTGTTCGCAGCCTTCTTGCACTTGCTGCTGCTTCCTCTTGGCCCCTTCATCAACTAGATGTCCATAATGCCTTCCTTCATGGGGATCTCCATGAAGAGATTTATATGACACCACCGCCTGGTCTTCAGCGACAAGGGGAGAATCTGGTATGTCGCCTCCACAAGTCTTTATATGGCCTAAAGCAAGCTTCTCGTCAGTGGTTTGCAAAATTTTCTGAAGCTATTCAAGCTGCTGGTTTTACTCAGTCCAAAGCAGACTATTCCTTATTCACGTGCAAAAGAGGAAAGTCATTCATTGCTCTCTTGATTTATGTTGACGATATATTGATCACAGGAAATAACTTGGGTGCCATTAATTCTCTTAAACGTTTTCTTCATACCCGCTTCCGCATTAAGGATCTCGGTGACCTTAAATTCTTTTTGGGTATTGAAGTTTCGCGTTCAAAGAAAGGCATTAGCATCTCTCAGAGGAAATACACCATTGACATCCTTAAAGATAGTGGTTTTCTTGGAGTACGACCTGTCTTATTTCCCATGGAACAAAATTTGAAATTATCTGACACAGGTGAATTGCTTAAAGATCCAGCCAAGTACAGGAGGTTAGTGGGTCGTTTGATTTACTTGACCATCACGAGACCAGACATTACATATGCAGTGCATGTGCTCAGTAGATTTATGCATGAGCCACGTAAACCTCATATGGAGGTGGCGTTGCGCATCTTGAAGTACCTCAAAAACACTCCAGGACAAGGTTTATTTTTTCCAGCTCAAAATGACTTAAAATTGCGAGCTTATTGTGATTCTGACTGGGGAGGTTGTCCAACCACCAGAAGATCTACCACTGGATATTGTGTTTTTCTCGGAAACTCCTTGATTTCTTGGAGATCAAAGAGACAGAAAACTGTTTCACTTTCTTCAGCAGAAGCAGAATACAGAGCTATGACTTGTGCTTGTTGTGAACTGACTTGGTTGCGTAGTTTGTTACGAGATCTTCAGTTGCCACATCGGAAGGCAGCGATACTTCATTGCGACAACCAAGCTGCGTTACATATAGCAGCAAATCCTGTTTTCCATGAGCGAACACGACACATTGAAATGGATTGTCATTTTATTAGAGACAAAATCCAAGATGGTTCTGTAACGACAAAGCATGTTGCTTCTTCCCAACAAATAGCAGACATCTTCACCAAAGCATTGGGCAAAGATGATTTCGCTCGTATGTCACGCAAGTTGGGAGTTCTTGATATCCACTCTCCAACTTGAGGGGGAGTGTTGAGAATCAAAGATTACCCTTCAGTTTAGGGATTGTATAATAGAATAGGAATGTTATATTATTTGATTTCCCGTATATATTCTTTCCTAGCTAGTTAGCTTACTTGTAGGGAAACCTACGGAATATATTATATAAACATACATCAACGATCAATAAGATCATTCTGGTCAAATATCTTTTCATACCTATTTTACAGTAACAGCCATTCTCTGTGGCTATTTCAGCCACTCCTTTCTCCAATCTGCCAAACTACAGTGTATTAGAATTGCTTTGAGTATTTTAATTAACCCTTTTCTTGATGATCTGATAATTGCTTCTAGTTTGAGCACCAAAGAGCCATTTGAGATGTTCTAAAGAACAATAAATACCGTGCTAGCTGAAGTTAGATTGAAAGGACCCGCCCGAATTTTCTCAAAATCCGAGACAAACCCTTTGGAATTCCTGACATCACCCCGATGTCAGGCCCACTCACTAAAAACCGAGACTTCCTGCCGAAATTTCGGCAGAGTCTCCCCTATAATTTGGACATTTCCCAAAATTTCAACCTGCATAAAAACGCATTTAATATCACCAACGGGCAGCATGCACAATATAATCTCATGCAAATTCACATAAATGGCCTTCGGCCTTCCAATAATTCTCAACAAACTACCAAACACGCTAATAAAACAATTCATGCCTTAAACAAGGCAAACACTAAATTCAAATATAACTTATGACTATTAAATTTCAACATGCATCACTTAACCCTTCACATTTCAATATATGAGGTTTTAGCCTCCTAACACAATCACATTTTCACCTAAATTTCAGGACCAACCACAAGGTCCGAATTAATCTCTCTAAAACAACGTGTCTAACATTTAGTCTGCGGCTGCACCTAATAACCTTAGGCTGCCTACGTACCCTCCTTGAGGGATCAAGCCACACGTAGTTCTTCCCTAAAACCCAATTCCACACTTGGGCGATACCTTATTTCATTTATCTGTATTTCACATATTCTCCCCATACGCCGGTACAACCAACGCCACGTATGGGGCCTGTCAACACGCCGGATAACCTACGCCACGTGCGACCATGCCATACTATCATAATACCTCCCCATACGCCGGTACAACCAACGCCACGTATGGGGCCTGTCCCAACGCCGGATAACCTACGCCACGCGGGACCTCAACATCATATCACAAATCTCCCCATACGCCGGTACAACCAACGCCACGTATGGGGTCTGTCGACACGCCGGATAACCTACGCCACGTGCGACCTCAACATAATATTACATAGCTCCCCATACGCCGGTACAACCAACGCCACATATGGGGCCTGTCCCAACGCCGGATAACCTACGCCACGCGGGACCTAACTTTCACTTGGTGGTACTTGTAGTGGATCCAACATCCGAGGAGGTACCTAAAGTAGTGCGTATAGCACTCCAAACTGACATTCTAGACTTTGTTGTACCCTTGTACAACCACATATAATTATATTTATATAAATTAATTCTTATATTGTGTAACCCTTCACAATCATCTAGTACCCGATAATCTCCCTTAGAAAGGTGAGATTACTCCGGGAGACTCACGGTCAACCAAGGGTCAAACTACTCTAACCCTGGTCAACCGGACCTGCAGAACCCACGACCTCCAATTTCCGATCCGGAAGTCCCTATGGGTTCTACCAGGTATAGGACACTTGTCCTGCAAGTTTGGTTCAGATCGGACGGTCGGATTGCTCACGATCGCACGATCTGACGGTTAATATAAAATATAAACTTAAAATTATTATTCGGAACATCCGGGGCTCCGATTCACGATCCGTGAATTCCTACACGATCCTAGAAATACCTAGATTAACATATATTAAATTTGGGACCATCCGACGGTCCCAACCTATCGAACCAGGATAACGCATAGTATGTGATTATCCGTTCGATAGTCAAACGACGTCCGAATTGAGATCCGCGAAATCCTACGCACTCGTGACGGCACGAGGATCTCAAAACTGCCCAGAGTCACTCCACCACCCTCGCCCACGCGCTGCCACACGCGCGGGCAGATCGGGTGTCCAAAGCGATTATGGTTCGTCGAAAAATCTCGGAACCAAGACTCCAAACTCCTATCCTAGGTAAAACACCTCATTTGGAGTCACTTTTGTTCTTGGACCTACCCCAAAAAGTGACCGAAAATGCCCGATCACGGCGGCCGAAGTTTCGGCCGATTTTCAATTCGAAAATCGAGTTGTCTACGCTAAGAATCGATCTAATCCTACCCAACAGGCAGCTAGAGCATGAAAAATAGGTGAGAAACCATACCTTGCTCGTCGGATTTGGTGGCCGGAGGAGGGAGATCGAGCTCCTTGAATTTTGAGTTAAAATCGGTCGGATTTTTGCATTTTCCGGCGAGCACAGGTGGTTCCGGTGGCTGAGATCGGTCGGGATGAAAAGAGGAGGATGGCACGGTTCTTTTGGGACCGGTGCCACCCCGAGTGGTGGCCGGATGCGGCGGCGGCGGCCCAAAAACCGCCGCTGTGAACAGTAACAGGGGGAGGGGGGGCTGTTCTGCGCAGGAGAGAGAGAGAGAGAGAGAGAGAGAGAGAGAGAGAGAGAGAGAGAAAATCTGATTTTATAAAAAAATCTCATTTCGAAATATTTACGATTGTGCCACTGAACTTCTTTTGACCATATCTCTCTCGTTACAACTCTGATTCGAGCCCACTACGTGTCTATGAACTCGTCTCAGTACGACCTATCCAAAAATATAAGTCACGGTCCCAAACTCGCTCCGGTTAAAAATACGACTAAAATACCCTTAAATAATTAAATAATTAAATGAGGGTAAATTTTGGGGAAATTTGGGGTCGGGGTGTTACAGACTACCCCCCTTATAAAAATTTCGTCCCTGAAATTTCCTACCTGTCACTCGAAGGGTTATGAGCATTGGGGCCCGCAACTGCCACTTGGGTTCCCCCAGCGCTCCCCTTGAAAACTAGACGCTTCCATTTGTGATTTGATTCTCTTCGAGCTGTTCTACTAAAAGAGGATCCGCATTCCTTGACTTATTGATATTTTCCTTCTTTCTTTAGAATCGATAAGCAACATTGCCAATACGATTCCTTGAGAGGAAAGTCAGAAAGGATCATTTTTACCGAATTGTAATCATCATCGATCTCACTCGACCATGATCCATTTCTGATTCCAATAAGAGGTCTCTACTCCGACGTGCTCACAAGAGGTGAGACCCCAAAGTACTCTCCATCTCCGTAGGTAGGATTACTCAATCCATCTGGGTCTCATCCTTGGATTTGACCACAGTATTCCTACCACACACAAGCCTCTTTCTGTAAGAGACACTTGTGATTTCGATTATTCTAACGCCACCTTTCAAATCTTGGATCTCTTGATCCAATGTCAAGGAGTTGCTCCTCCTAGAGAAAGGTTGTGCTCTTAGTATCTTCGACTCGATGCTCTAGGCACACAGTCGAAAATTAGCAACATGTTCAGGCAATGGAGGATCCCTAGAAGCAGGTTGATCAACTCCATATCCTCCCGAAACAACCACTGTCCGTGGTAAAGCTCCAGCTCTACTCATGCTTCGGCGGCCTATGTACCTTTCCTTTGTGAAATAATTTGACTTTTGTGACGTCCTCAACGTCGCAACGCGCCATTCCGAGATGGAACCCATTTTGATCCCCACAATTTAAGGATGCACATAAAGTGCAGGGTCCACAGGGAATTGAACCTAGAGCTCTGATACCAACTGAAAGGACCCGCCCCGAATTTTCTCAAAATCCGAGACAAACCCTTTGGAATTCCTGACATCACCCCGATGTCAGGCCCACTCACTAAAAACCGAGACTTCCTGCCGAAATTTCGGCAGAGTCTCCCCTATAATTTGGACATTTCTCAAAATTTCAACCTGCATAAAAACGCATTTAATATCACCAACGGGCAGCATGCACAATATAATCTCATGCAAATTCACATAAATGGCCTTCGGCCTTCCAATAATTCTCAACAAACTACCAAACACGCTAATAAAACAATTCATGCCTTAAACAAGGCAAACACTAAATTCAAATATAACTTATGACTATTAAATTTCAACATGCATCACTTAACCCTTCACATTTCAATATATGAGGTTTTAGCCTCCTAACACAATCACATTTTCACCTAAATTTCAGGACCAACCACAAGGTCCGAATTAATCTCTCTAAAACAACGTGTCTAACATTTAGTCTGCGGCTGCACCTAATAACCTTAGGCTGCCTACGTACCCTCCTTGAGGGATCAAGCCACACGTAGTTCTTCCCTAAAACCCAATTCCACACTTGGGCGATACCTTATTTCATTTATCTGTATTTCACATATTCTCCCCATACGCCGGTACAACCAACGCCACGTATGGGGCCTGTCAACACGCCGGATAACCTACGCCACGTGCGACCATGCCATACTATCATAATACCTCCCCATACGCCGGTACAACCAACGCCACGTATGGGGCCTGTCCCAACGCCGGATAACCTACGCCACGCGGAACCTCAATATCATATCACAAATCTCCCCATACGCCGGTACAACCAACGCCACGTATGGGGCCTGTCCCAACGCCGGATAACCTACCCCACGCGAGACCTCAACATCATATCACAAATCTCCCCATACGCCGGTACAACCAACGCCACGTATGGGGTCTGTCGACACGCCGGATAACCTACGCCACGTGCGACCTCAACATAATATTACATAGCTCCCCATACGCCGGTACAACCAACGCCACGTATGGGGCCTGTCCCAACGCCGGATAACCTACGCCACGCGGGACCTAACTTTCACTTGGTGGTACTTGTAGTGGATCCAACATCCGAGGAGGTACCTAAAGTAGTGCGTATAGCACTCCAAACTGACATTCTAGACTTTGTTGTACCCTTGTACAACCACATATAATTATATTTATATAAATTAATTCTTATATTGTGTAACCCTCCACAATCATCTAGTACCCGATAATCTCCCTTAGAAAGGTGAGATTACTCCGGGAGACTCACGGTCAACCAAGGGTCAAACTACTCTAACCCTGGTCAACCGGACCTGCAGAACCCACGACCTCCAATTTCCGATCCGGAAGTCCCTATGGGTTCTACCAGGTATAGGACACTTGTCCTGCAAGTTTGGTTCAGATCGAACGGTTGGATTGCTCACGATCGCACGATCTGACGGTTAATATAAAATATAAACTTAAAATTATTATTCGGAACATCCGGGGCTCCGATTCACGATCCGTGAATTCCTACACGATCCTAGAAATACCTAGATTAACATATATTAAATTTGGGACCATCCGACGGTCCCAACCTATCGAACCCGGATAACGCATAGTATGTGATTATCCGTTCGATAGTCAAACGACGTCCGAATTGAGATCCGCGAAATCCTACGCACTCGTGACGGCACGAGGATCTCAAAACTGCCCAGAGTCACTCCACCACCCTCGCCCACGCGCTGCCACACGCGCGGGCAAATCGGGTGTCCAAAGCGATTATGGTTCGTCGAAAAATCTCGGAACCAAGACTCCAAACTCCTATCCTAGGTAAAACACCTCATTTGGAGTCACTTTTGTTCTTGGACCTACCCCAAAAAGTGACCGGAAATGCCCGATCACGGCGGCCGAAGTTTCGGCCGATTTTCAATTCGAAAATCGAGTTGTCTACGCTAAGAATCGATCTAATCCTACCCAACAGGCAGCTAGAGCATGAAAAATAGGTGAGAAACCATACCTTGCTCGTCGGATTTGGTGGCCGGAGGAGGGAGATCGAGCTCCTTGAATTTTGGGTTAAAATCGGTCGGATTTTTGCATTTTCCGGCGAGCACAGGTGGTTCCGGTGGCTGAGATCGGTCGGGATGGAAAGAGGAGGATGGCACGGTTCTTTTGGGACCGGTGCCACCCCGAGTGGTGGCCGGATGCGGCGGCGGCCGCGGCGGCCCAAAAACCGCCGCTGTGAACAGTAACAGGGGGAGGGGGGGCTGTTCTGCGCAGGAGAGAGAGAGAGAGAGAGAGAGAGAGAGAGAGAGAGAAAATCTGATTTTATAAAAAATCTCATTTCGAAATATTTACGATTGTGCCACTGGACTTCTTTTGACCATATCTCTCTCGTTACAACTCCGATTCGAGCCCACTACGTGTCTATAAACTCGTCTCAGTACGACCTATCCAAAAATATAAGTCACGGTCCCAAACTCGCTCCGGTTAAAAATATGACTAAAATACCCTTAAATAATTAAATAATTAAATGAGGGTAAAATTTGGGGAAATTTGGGGTCGGGGTGTTACATAGATGGTCCTGATAAGTGACAGTACAGTGTCCAAGAAGGTTGACCAAATGCCTATGCCTCAGCTTTGACAAGGCTTCCAAGCTCTAGTTCAAGTTTTGGGGCAACTGCTTCTACTTTAATTTCACTCATTTCAGTCGTACCGGTAAACCATCTCTGAGACAGCCTTTGTAGAATTGTAATGTAAATATTGCACAAAAATAATGCTATCAAGTTGATGAACAATAATGTTGGCTCCATCAAATAATGCATTCAAAGCCAACAAACAGCACAAATTCAATGTTAATACCAGTCCCTGAGATTCTTCTCCCATCAAATTCTCGGCATCGAAATTGTTTGTTGCATCATCTGGGACACACGCCCTGAAAAATCCAAATCAATATAATCAGCTTCAATGCTTCACGAACTAAAAACCATAAAGCATGCATCTTCGTTTTCTGTTTTTTTTAAGTCATTAAAATCAGAGACTTTCAAAGGAAATAAGGAAACAAGGAGTGCCTTACTTGCATCGATGTTCGGCTATGGGGAGCTTTGAGCGGAAATTTTCTCAACCATGGATCTGTCAAATGACTGCAGCCACACATACAACACGAAGAGAATACAAAGAGAGAGAGAGAGAAAGAGAGAGAGTTTGGCTACCCATGAGAATCTCGGAGAGTCTGAGAGCCATGAGAACTGAAGGATTCAAAATATCCTCGCTGCAAACAAAAAATCATGAAAATCTGCATTGGATTTTTAGACAACAAATTAGAAGAAGCCTAAGCTAACTCCTAGAAAAGTAGCTCCGTACCTTTCTCGCCCATGAGGAAGAAGATCTAATCTAAAGCTTATGAAATGGAAGATGAGAATCCAGATGGGGGCTTAAAAATGGTTGCGATGAAGAAGGGTAGCTTCCATGGGCAGCGCGAGGGAGATGGCGAACGCGGAAAGCTTGGTGACCTAAATGGTGCGACAGAGATGGCGATCAAGGCAAGTTCGGTGGACGGCTGTGAGGGAGATTTGCTTCATAAATGTGAGAAAGGGTTTTCTGGAAGGTCGTGATATAGTACGATGTTTGAGAGAGCGTGGGTTTTCTGAAAAGCTTTGCGGTCGCGAACTTAAAAGTTCAATATTTTTTAGCGCCTCCTAAAAACACAACGGTCCTAATAAGCTATCGTTGTAATTTTTAAAATTAACCCAACTCAGTGTATTAGATCCCTTACCACGACGGTATTATAACACTCATCGTCTGTTAAAACACCACAACAGTTTTTATATAAACAGTCGTCTATTGGGTGTCGTAATTTAACATAATTGTAGTAGTGAGTACAATCCATTGCATCTGCATATAGACAGATACACTTTTTATTAAACAAATACAAAGAAATTCTATATCAATTTACACTTTTTTCAACTTATACAAATTGTAACATAAATGAACATAAATTGTTTGGGCCAAAATGAGTCATTTCATGTATTGACAGTAGTTTTTGGTTTCTTATGTAGTTACTTTAATAGAAACTACAAAACCAAAATCAAAAGAAATTTGAATCTTCCAACTTTGGGAAAAAAACAGACAAATTGAAATAAAGGTAGGATTAAGATGTCTTATTTAGTTACTTCATGGTCAGCATGCAAGTTTTCTACTGTTCTTGTTACCTCTGTTCTCTAACGGTTCACGTTTATATGGTCTCTCAAATTTCTCAGAGTCAAGCGTTGGTGGGAAAAATAGAGTCATAACCTTATATGAATCTTTTGTTCAACAAAAATGTAGGAGGTGGAAACTATTGTATTACTCCAGATTATAGAATCGTTTAATGACGAGAATATGACACCACATGATCTGTTTACCAAGAACCACAAGGAATTGGTGCAAGAAGGAGAAATATGGATGAAAGAAACTGCAACTTCTTGTACTGTTGTAGGTGCTCTCATAATTACCATCAGGTTTGCTTCAGCATTTACCGTGCCCGGTGGAAACAATGGAGAAACATGCACTCCAATATTCCTATAATAAAAAGTAATGTATGCTTTTTATAATCTCAGATTCTATATCGCTCTTTCCTTCCACAACTTCAGTGTGAATGTTTTTGGGAATCCTTACATCACGTTATGCAGAAATTGATTTCCTTAAATCCTTGCCAACAAAGATGATAATAGGGCTTTCCACCCTTTTCTTCTCTATTGCCGCTATTGTTAATCAATATCAAATGAAGAACTATGAAGAACAATTTCTAGAGAGAGAGAGAGAATGAGATATCAGGGATAGAGAGAGAGAGAGAGCAGAGAAAAATGAACTTTCTTTCTTAATGAACAGGTAATGCAGAATACACTACTATTTATACACAACCATCTTTACTAACTAACCATCACAACCTCTAATCTTATGCCAAGTGTCACAACCCTACTCTAACATCCCCCCTCAATCTCTTGCGATGATAAACCAAGCATGAGATTGTGACAATGAGTATGGAATAGAGGAGCACTTAAGCCTTTGGTTAATATATTTGCAAACTGTTCTCTGGAAGACACAAACTGCACAAATAGTTGTTGTTTCGCCACTCGTTCTCTAACAAAATGAACATCGATCTCAATATGTTTGGTCCTCTGATGCTGAACGGGATTGAAGGATAAAGCAATCGCGGATAGGTTATCACAAAACAGCACCGGTTGCTGAGCAATGGGAACCTGCAGAAACACCAGTAATTGCTTGATCCAGTCAAGTTCAGCAGAAGTAGTTGACAAAGCACGATATTCGGCTTCAGTGGAAGATCGGGAAACAGTTTGTTGTTTCTTAGAGGACCAAGACACAGGATTGGAACCAAGAAACACAACCAAACCGGTAGTGGACCGCCGATCATTTGGATCTCCTGCCCAGTCAGCATCACTAAAAGCTGTTAAAAACAAGCTTCCCCGATTATAGCGAATGCCGACGTGCATTGTACCCTTCAAGTACCGAAGAATCCTCTTGACGGCTGTGAAATGTGTCACCATTGGATTTTGCATAAATTGACAAACCTGATGCACAGAAAATGCAATATCAGGTCGGGTGAAAGTCAAATATTGCAAAGCTCCTACAATACTGCGATACAAGGTGGGGTTTCCATAAGGATGACCATCATCCTTAAGCAATCTGTGATAAGGAAGGCAAGGAGTATCACACGCTTTGGCCTCAGTCATTTCGGTTTTGACAAGTAGATCTTGGACATACTTAGACTGTGACAAAAACAATCCAGTGTTGGTATGAGAAATTTGAAGGCCCAGAAAATAATGCAAATCTCCTAAGTCTTTGATCTCAAACTCAACTGTGAGAGATTGAATAACCTTGTGAATTTCACTGACAGCACTGCCAGTAATTATGATATCATCAACATATACCAATAAGATGAGAATGCCAGAATCCACTTGTTTCACAAATAGAGAGGAGTCGGAGTATGTATGTTGAAACCCCAATGTAGGTAAAAAAGAAGTGAACCTGTCATTCCAGGCTTGGGGAGCTTGTTTTAACCCATATAAAGATTTAAGAAGTTTGCAAACCAAAGTTGGATGATGAGAATCTTCAAATCCAGGAGGTTGAGCCATGTACACCTCTTCTTGGAGAATACCATGCAAAAAAGCATTCTTGACATCTAGTTGGCGTAACTGCCAACCAAAATGTGCAGCAAGAGCTAAGACAATCCGCACTGTAGTAGGTTTAACGACAGGACTGAAAGTTTCCCCATAATCTTGATCTGGTTCTTGACTGAACCCTTTAGCAACTAATCGCGCCTTATGTCGGGCAATAGACCCATCTGCATGCTTTTTAATCTTAAAAATCCACTTACATCCCACCAGATTCTTGTTATGAGGTAATGGCACCAAACTCCAAGTCCCCTGAGAATGAAGAGCATCGACTTCCTCTTTCATAGCAGTCAACCCAAACGGGCACTTTTAAAGCCGTCTTATAAGTGGCAGGCTCAACTAAGGATAAATCAACACCCCCAGACTCCTGTAGAGTTGTTAGAAAAACCTTCTTCTTCACAATGCCACTCTTACTTCGAGTTTGCATGGGATGCAAATTCATAGGAGGAACCTCAAGAACTACTTGCATGGAATCAGGTTGAAAAGAGTCAACTAATGGTAAAGGGCCAGTTGACAGGGCTTCAGCATTGGACTCAGGTACCACAGGGATTGATGATAAAGATGGAGATGCACCAGTAATGGACAGAGGTGATGGTGAAGAGGATGCAGCAGGAGTATTGCTAGGTGAAATGAATGTATCTGATAAAGTAGTGGCAGGAGATGTAGGCAATACAACAATATTGTTATTGGTGACAACAGGAAAAGGAGAAGATGCACTTGGCAAAGTAGGAGAAGGAATGAATACCTTTGAATGTGTCACTAAGTCTGCATATGGAAAGGCATGTTCATCAAAAATAACATGTCTAGATATATATGTACGTTTCCCAGACACATCATAACATATATATCCTTTATACTGAGAAGAATATCCCAAAAAGACACACTTAATGGTTTTTGGTTGAAGTTTGTTGGTAAGATAAGGTTTTAACAAGGGATAACAAGCACAACCAAATATTTGTAGATGAGAAATGGCTGGAATATCTCCAAACAAAACTTCAAAGGGGGATTTATCAAGTAAGATGGATGTAGGCATTCTATTAATCAAGTAGGACGCAGTTTGTACAGCATAAGTCCAGAAAGAAGATGGTAGGTTGGCATGTTGTAATAAGGTGATGGTAGTTTCGATAAGATGTCGATGTTTTCGTTCAGCGAGCCCATTTTGTTCAGGTGTGTATGGACATGACTTTTGATGAATGATACCCTTATCAACAAGAAAAGCTTGAAACTGTTTGCTAACATACTCTCCCCCCCATCACTCTGAAGAATCTGAATGGAAGCTGAAAACTGAGTTTGAACATAGTTGTAGAAGGTAACAAATACAGAATACAAGTCACTTTTATTGATTAGGGGAAAAAGCCAACAATGCCTTGTACATTCATCCACAAAAATCACATAATACCTATATCCATCAACGGAAACACAAGGAGAGGGACCCCAAAGGTCACTATGGATGATATGAAAAGGTGTGACAGACCTGTGGACACTGTGGGAAAAGGGAAGTTTACAAAACTTGCCCTGAAGACAACTATGACACATGACAGCTGAAGAAACTGGGTTACATTGAACATGTGCTTTTTGTAACATCAATGTAACAATTTGATTTGTAGGATGACCTAGTCTATGATGCCAAGTAGAAGAGAAGACGAGCTGACCAAGATATGCTCGAGGTTGAGGTTTAGTGGTTGGGAGAACAGAATGAGAAGATGCAAGAGAAATGGGGTATAGTCCATTACTGCACAGCCCTTTGTAAAGAATCCTCCCTGTGGCTTTGTCCTGAATCCAAAAACAAAAGGCATCAAAAATTAACCAACAGTTGTTGTCCAAACAAAGCCGATGCACTGACAACAAATTTTGAGTCAACTTTGGAACATATAGAACTGAATTCAAGTGGATTGGCTTTACACTTGTAGGAATAACAGAGTTACCAACATATGATACTGACAAACCTTCACCATTAGCAGTTTGAACTGTTTCATTTGTGGGATAAGGTGTAGCCAAAGATAAAGTGGATAAGTCTGCAGTCATGTGATTGGTTGCCCCAGAATCAGTAAGCCATACTTGAGGTAGACTCTGAGAGGAGGATGGCAGAGATGGTTGCATAACAGTATGCATAGCTTGCATTGGGGATTGTTGAGAGTGATGAGACTGAGCTGAAGAATATCCAAGGGATGAAGAAGACATCTGAGGAACCTGGGAATAACTTCCAGCACCAATAAAGTTCGGACCGTTATCATTATAAAAGCAGTACCATGTGGTGTGATTTGTTTTACCACAAATATGACACTTAGACCTCTCAGGAGGATTAGATCCACAGAATGGAGCAGTGTGACCTTCACTGTTGCATAATTGACAAGTAGGAACAAGTGGAACTGATGGAGATGGATACTGAGAAGTGGGAAATTGACCAAGAACACCTGGAGTTGGTGTGGGCAACACATGGGTTTGAGTATAAAACTGTGGTCTTGGATTAAACGGTCGCTGACCTTGATTAAACTTGCCCTTTCCCTTGTTTCTATGAAAATTTTTATAGCCGCCAGGAACATACGAGGACTGTCCATGAGCACCATTAGACTGCTGAAAAGGTGGCGCAGATGAGACAGGAGGTCTAGAAGTTGCAGCCATAGCAGTAAGATATGATGGGGGCAACAGTGAGGTTCTCCACAATACGCTCTTCAGCAAGTAATTGAGAGCTAAACTCTTTCAGAGTAATAACACTTTCTCTACCCCGAACCACACATCGAAAAGTATTATATTCAGGAGGGAGGCCATTCAAAGCTAGAATCACAATATCTTCATCAGCAAAATATACCCCCGCAGCTGCCAAATAATCTCTAGCCTCTTTTATTTTCAGAAGATATTGACTTATAGCATCAGATCCTTTTCGGATATTATGCAAATTAGACTTCATTTGGAAAATGCTTGTCCTTGACACAGTGGAAAAGTGTTCCTTTAAACGAATCCAAAGATCTCTAGAGCTAGTACTACCAATCGCACAAGACATAGCCACCGGAGACAAGGTGACAGTAAGAAGTTGCATAACAGCCCTATCATGCATTTTCCATATCAACACAGTATCACAATCAGCAGCAGAGGATGAGTCAGAAGAATTTATACCAGATTCACCAGAGGCAATAGTAGGAGGGCAAGGATGAGATCCATCAACAAATCCGATGATTCCATTGCTCTCCAGCAACAATTGCATTTGAAAATGCCAATTTAGGTAGTTCGAGTCGTCCAATTTCACGTTCACAGACGTCGAAATCGTAGAAATAAGAGCCGTGATCGGAGATTGCAAAATCTGAAGTTGTGCAGCAGTCACCATTGTTGCAGTACAGAACTAAGCAATTCACTGAGAACTGAGCACAAACACCAGAGCGACACAATGCCAAGAGAAGAGAAGAAGAAACAATCACACTTCGAGATCGAATCAACAAACCCTAGAAATTATGAATAGTCGAGAAGACACAGAAATCGTGAAGAAGCAAGAAACAGAGAGATCAGAGGGAGCCGAAGATCAAATCGAAGACAGAGATAGCAGAAGCAAGAAGCCGGATCGAAGAATCTGCGTGAGCGGTAATGGCGATGATACCATGTTAATCAATATCAAATGAAGAACTATGAAGAACAATTTCTAGAGAGAGAGAGAATGAGATATCAGGGATAGAGAGAGAGAGAGAGCAGAGAAAAATGAACTTTCTTTCTTAATGAACAGGTAATGCAGAATACACTACTACTTATACACAACCATCTTAACTAACTAACCATCACAACCTCTAATCTTATGCCAAGTGTCACAACCCTACTCTAACAGCTATGATGGTTGCCTTCTCTTCTGGCCTTTATGATCAATGAACAATCATGGATTGTTAAGCCAATCATTCTTCTTGCTAGTGTCCCAATTTCCTTATGTATTTGGTTGAGATTTTCATTTCTACTTATGGAAGAGGAATATTTGATAGGAAACTGAAACCATGGACATAAATTCTTGATGGCACGTGTATATGACATTGTATAACTTTCGTAATGTTGGCACTTCTTGGAATATCTTGTATGTATTGTGCATGCTATGTATATGTTTTGTATCCTATAATAAAAATTTGAAGTTGAATATCTATTTCATTTCTTATTGGGAAAGATATAATTGATTTGGTGAACGTTTGCGTCGCTCTCCCTTCCCATCCTCATGGCCCTTCTAATATAATGTGATTCTTGGTGAAGAAATTAAGGGCATGTTTGATAATTATTTCAATTTTAGTTTTTAGTTTTCATTTTTGTGCTAGAGAGGGGAGGATGGAAGGGAATAGTAACAAAAGTGAAAACAAAAACTTGAAAGTGAAAACCATTTCAAATAGATTTCAGTTTTTAGTTTTTGTTTTCACTTTTATTACTCTTCCCTATGATCTTTCTCTCTCATCTTCCCTCTCAATTATGTCCCTACTCTCATTCTCACTTCCATTCTCTCTCTTTTTCCTCTATACTCAATAACAAAAAATAAAAACTAAAAACTAAAATTAAATGGTTATCAAATGGGCTCTAAGCTTCTAAGAAAAAAAATTGGGAACAGAGTCTAGAAGTTCTTTGATTCGGCTTTGAGCTTTGCCCATTAAATACAAAAAGATGGCACACCTGTGAATACATAAGATGTGGCTCATTAATCACACCCTAGCTGTAACACCCCGACTCCAAATTTAACCCCTTATTTAAATTATTTAATTATTTAAAGAAATTACAAATTTACCCTTGAGATAGGGGTATTTTGGTCATTTTCTTACCCGGAGAGAGTTTGGGGTAGTGACTAGTATTTTTGAATAGGTCGTACTGAGACGAGTTCATAGACACGTGGTGGGCTCCAATCGGAGTTGTAACGAGAGAGATATGGTCAAAAGAAACCCAGTGGCACAATCGTAAATATTTCGAAATGGGATTTTTATAAAAATCAGATTTCTCTCTCTCTCTCTCTCTCTCTCTCTCTCTCTCTCTCTCTCTCTCTCTCTCTCCCCCTCCCGCGTGGTCTTTCTCTCTCCTCTCTCTCACGTGCGCGCAGTGGCCGCCGCCACATTTTGGCCGGCCGTTTTTGCCTCCTGCCACCGATGACGACGGGACCGGTGCCAAAATGACCGGGGCGTCGTCCTCTTCCAACCCAGCCGGCTCCCTTCTCCAGCCGCCGTGGTTTCGCTGGAAACTGGAGAAGAAGCGGCCGGTGTCGTCCGAACTTCGCCGTCGTCGATCTCCCTCCTCTGGCCGCCATTTCTGGCGATCAAGGTATGGAAATTCATCCCTTCTTCATGCTCTAGCTGCCTGTTGGGAAGGATTTGATCGATTCTTACCGTAGATAATTCGATGTACGAATTAAAATTCGGTCGGTTTTTTGGGGTAGGTCTGAACAAAAGTGGCTCCAAATAGGGTGTTATACCTAGGGTAGAGTTTGGAGTCGTGGTTTTGAGATTTTCCGGCGATGCGTAATCGCTTTGGACACCCAAAGTTGTCGGCGCGTGTGGCGGCACGTGTGGCGTCGCGTGGGCGAGGGTAGTGAAGCAACACTGTGTCTCGATGAGATGCTTAGGTTGTCACGAGTGCATAGGATTTTGCGAATCTCAATTCGGACGTCGTTGACTATCGAATGATAAGTCGCATATGCGCATTATCCAGGTTCGATGGGTTGGGACCGTTGGATAGTCTCAAATTTAATATATGTTAATCTAGGTATTTCTAGGATCGTGTAGGATTTCACGGATCGTGAATTAGAGCCCTGGATGTTCCACTTTAATAATTTAAAGTTTATGTTTTATAATAACCGTCAGATCGTACGATCGTGAGCGATCCGACCGTCCTATCTGGACCAAACTTGCAAGACGAGTTTCCTAACCTTGTAGAACCCATAAGAACTTTCAGATCGGAATTTGGAGGTCATGGGCCCCGTAGGCCCGTTTGACCAGGGTTAGGGTAGTTTGACTATTAGTTGACCGTGAGTCTCCCGGAGTAATCTCACCTTCCCAGGGGGATTATCGGGTGCTGGACTATGGTTGAGGTTTACACAATATTAGAAGTAAATTATATATTTATATATGTTTGTAAAGGTATAAAAAGAGTCTAGAATGTGAGTTTGAAGTGCTATACGCACTACCTTAGGTACCACCCTGTGAAAATCAGGCCCCATACGTGGCGTTAGTTGTACCGGCGTATATGTGATATGATGTGCAAGTCTCACATGGCGTAGGTTATCCGGCGTTGAGACAGACCCCATACGTGGCGTTGGTTGTACCGGCGTATGGGGGAGATTATGTGATATTATGTTGAGGTCGCGCGTGGCGTAGGTATCCCGGCGTGTCAACAGACCTCATACTGACGTTGGGTGTACAAGGCGTATGGGGAGATATGTG
>NC_034010.1:12407221-12484266 GCF_000346465.2 Prunus persica
CTAAGGAAGACTACGTGTGGCTTGATCCCTCAGGGAGGGTACGTAGGCAGCCTAAGATTATTAGGTGCAGCCGCAGACATAGATGTGATTGTGTTAAGAGGTTAAACCTCGTATGTTGGGATTGGAAAAGTTGAAAGATGCTTGTTGAAATTTAGTAGTCATAATTTATATTTGAATTTATTATTTGCCTTGTTTAAGGTATGAATTGATTTGATAGTGTGATTGGTAGTTTGTCGAGAATTGTTGGTAGGCCGAAGGCCGTTTATGTGAATTGCATGAAATTATATTGTGCATGCTGCTGTTGGGAATATTAAATGTGTTTTCATGCAGGTTGTAATTTTGGAAAATGTCCAATTTACAGGGGAGACTCTGCCGAAATTTCGGCAGAAAGTCTCGGTCTTTAGTAAGTAGGCCCGACATCGGGGTGATGTCGGGAAATCCACAGGATCCGCCTCGATTTTTGGGAAATTCGGGGCGGGTCCTTTCACTAGCCTCCTTGCTAAGATGTGTGACATAATATAGACACAGATTTCAGAGACTTATGTGAGCATTTTGTGTAAGGGTACCTTGTTTCCAAGGACGGACCTATGTGTAGGTTGGAGTGGGCTCCAGACAGGGCAAAATTTCTAAGTTATGAAACATGGTGTAAATTTTATAAGGTTATTTCTACTATAATAAATATTAGCCCACCACTAGCATATAAATACTAGGCTAGTAGCCTAGGTGTCACATCCTGGGATTGGCTCAACCGTAGCACAATATTATCCGCTTTGGGGCCCTCTCTCTGCCCTCACGGTTTTGTTTCTGGGAGGTCACGAGCAACTTCCTAGTGGGTCACCCATCCTGGGATTGCTCTAGCCCTAACTTGCTTAACTTCGAAGTTCCCATGACTTCGAAGCCAGTGAGCTCCCAAAAGGTCTCGTGCTAGATAGAGGTGGGCATGTACATATAAGGCACATCAACCCTTCTCCGTTGGTCGATGTGGGATGTTACAATCCACCCCCCTTATGGGCCCGACGTCCTCGTAGGCAGACTCGCACCATACGACAGAGTGGCTCTGATACCAAATTATCACATTCCGGGAGTGGCTCCGCCATAGCACGATATTGTCCGCTTTGGGCCCCCCTCTCTGCCCTTACAGTTTTGTTTCTAGGAGCTCACGAGCAACTTCCTAGTGAGTCACACATCCTAGGATTGCTCTAGCCCCAACTCACTTAACTTCGGAGTTTTCATGACTCCGAATCCAGTGAGCTCCCAAAAGGCCTAGTGCTAGATGGAGGTAGGCATGTACATATAGGGCACATCACTCCCTCTCCGTTGCTCAATGTTGGATGTTACACCAGGCGTGCATGTCTTTTCTTATTTTAATATTAGCACATTTCTGACCTAATAAAATAATAAAACACAACATGAGATAATTAATACAAAAGAAATGGTGGGAATTTCAATCAGGAAGGAATTAAAGTCTCATAAGGAAGAGGGAAAGAGTAGATTCAGTGAAGGAACAATGGAACTTCTTATTCTTAGTTTTGCTTTGGACTCTAGCAATGATTTTAAAGCGTTTAAGATTGATGATATTTGCAAGCTTGCAGAAAAGTTTTATCATGCAAATTTCACTGCTAAAGACTTGCGTTTGTTGAGGTGTTGAAATTGGTACTTAGGTGACGAGGAGTAAACTTAAAAGATATTCAACCAAGAACGCAACAAACTTCATACACTCTAGACCTTGACCAAATACTCTTATGACTAGTCAACTGTCAGATATGAATTATACCAAACAATAACATACACAGAGCATACCAAGATGTACCTGCAAGCCTAGAGAATTACTAGTGACAACCTAGGCACTCAGAAGGACCCGTCAGTCTAGGCATCCCCTGTGCTAGCAACAACTATGGTGAAAGTGTATGAAGACAACATAATCAAGCAAACATCAAACCGTAGATAATGATGACTAGTCAACCAAGTCAACCACCAAGAACACAAACTCAGAATTCATACGATGACTAGTCAACCAAGTCAACCACCAAGAACACAAACTCAGAATTCATACGATGACTAGTCAACCACCAAGAACACAAACTCAGAAAAATTTCAGAGATGTAATCAGAAATTGTTCACCCAGAAACCCTCGATTGGGAAAAACTAGGGGTCATCAACCGACCAGGCAATCCACTAAGTAGAAAAAGATTCTTACAAAGGAACACAAGCAAGCTCAAGAAAAACCTAGATCTATTTAAGAAGATGAGCTATACCTCCTTTGTGCAATCTTCTTCTCCAACTTATCAAAGCTTGAAGCTCAGTTCTTCATGGCAATGGCAGCTCCTTCTCCAGCTCATTCATCCTATGGCACCAACTCGCAAGCTCAATCTCATACAGAAACCAAAATTTGGATTCAAAGGAGAATGACCAATTTCTTCAAGAAACCATACTCTTGAAGAAATCAATCATGAATCTGACCTAGATATATATGAGAGAGTGTTTGATCTAGCAAGATGAGGTTTTCATATTTCAAATGCAGTTTGCAAAAAGAAACATTTGGGTTAACTCAAAGATGAAAAATATGAAGGTTACACTTGAGGAAGAAGAGAAAGTTTACAGAGAAACTTTCCAAAACTTGCCTACCAAAGTGACGGCTGCCAAATAAGGAATCCTTTGGTTTTTACACCCAAAATTTTCCTAGGTCAGAATCAACACATGGCAGTAGAGAGAGAAAGGAGAATATGACAAAATAGTTGGTTATCCAGCTGGAAATCTTACAGAGCAAGGATGACTAGTCAAACGAGAAACAGATTACTAGTCATCATTTTATGAAAACAGTTTAATGCAATGCACAATTTACCTTTGTCAATTTGCTTGAACCTCCATAGGATAGTTGTTACTTAAGAACACCTAGAGAAGCTATTCTTAATCTAAACTTGAGCTTCATAAAAATAATAGAAATCCTATTACAAAGTTGTCAAGGGAAGCCAAAATAAAATTACAAAAACCGTACATTTACAGGTGTCAGCTAGAACTTTTTGAGTTTGAAGTACATCAAGAAGATCTTGATATCTTTCCAAATATGCTACTGTTTCCAAACTGTGTCAAGGATTAATTAAAACAAACAGAGCAAAGACATATTATTTGATTGATAGGTTGATTCATTTAGATTAACTTTTCCAGTTTCTACAGTAACAACAGAAAGAGCATGTTCAGCTATGAAACATGTTGTAACGACCCGGTCCTAAATAAATGTTTAATTATTAATTAAACATGGTAAAAGACCATTTTGCCCTAGAATATTTTATTAAGTTTAAAGTTGACTTTTTGATCAGGAAGAAATTTGGGAATTTTGACTGTACCGTTGCGTAGAGCACTGCGATATCAGTTCATAGACACAGGTGGGCTCGAATCGGAGTTGTAACGAGAGAGATACGATCAAAATACCCTCAATGGCACAATCGTAAATATTGAGAAAAGGGTTTGATAAAATCTGATTTTATCTCTCTCTCACTCTCTCTCCCTCTTCGAATCTCCAGCCATGGCCACGGCTGCGGAAGGGATCAGTGCCAAAAGGACCGGCTTAGCCCTAGCGTCACGACCCGGCCCTTCCTCGACATCTGCCGCCGCTCCAGCCGTAGGAAAACGTGAGTTTTAGGTCGATTTTCGTTCGAAACTTCGCTGGCTCTGATCTCTCTCCTCCGGCAACCATTTTTGGTGATCAAGATATGGAAATTCATCCATTCTTCATAATCTAGCAGATGGTTGGGTAGGATTGCATTAATTTTGAACATAGGTGGCTTGAATTTCGAATTGGATTTCAGCCGGTTTTTGAATCGCGATTCCGGCCACTTTCGGGTACTTTTTGGGGTAGGCCCAAGAATAAAAGTGACTCCAAATAGGGTGTTTTACCTAGGGTAGGAGTTTTGAGTCGTGATTTGGAATTTTTCCTACGAAAGGGTATCGCTTTGGACACCCATGCACTGCCGGCGGGGTACTGTAGAAAATGGGCATTGTATCCCTATGTGACCTCCTGGTCCTCACAAGCGCGTAGGTGTGCTCGGATTTCAATTTGAATACCGTTTGAGTCTCGATCGGATTTCGCCTATTGTGCGTTATCTGGGTTCGATAGGTTTTAGTCTTGAATTTAATATATGTTAATCTAGACACTTCTAGGATAGTGTAGGAATTCACGGATCATGAATCAGAGCCCCATATGTTTCGATTTAATAACTTAAAGTTTATATTTTACGGTAACCGTCCGATCGTGCTATCGTGAGCTATCTGACCGTCCGATTATGATCAAACTTGCTGGACGTCTGTCCTAGGCCTTGTGGAACCCATAGAAACTTTCGGATCGAAATTTGGAGGTCGTGGGCCCCGTGGGCCCATTTGACCAAGTTTGGGTAGTTTGACCATTGGTTAACCGTGAGTCTTCTGGGGTAGTTTTACCTTCCCAAGAGGATTAAAATGACCGTAGAGACAGGTCTTGATCGTTAGTTGAGTTATGTTGATTATGTAGGATTAGGATATTAATTTATTATTTTCAATTGGGGGATTATCGGATGCTATATAGTGGTTGAGGTTTATGCAATATAGGAAATATATTTATATATTATAAAGATGTTTGATTACATGGTAAGTACCATCCTATGATTGTTAGGTCACACGTGGCGTAGGATTTTCCGACATGATGACAGACCCCATACGTGGCCTTGGAATTTCCAGTGTATGGGGAGATTATGTGATTTGTTAGGTCTCGCGTGGCGTAGGATTTTCCGATGTGATGACAGACCCCATACGTGGCGTTGGAATTTTCGGCATATGGGGAGATGATATGATTGTTAGGTCACAGGTGGTATAGGATTTTCCGGCGTGATGACAGACCACAGACGTGGCGTTGGAATTTCCGGCGTATAAGGAGATTATGTGATTGTTAGGTCTCGCATGGCGTAGGATTTTTCGGCGTTGAGACAAACCCCATACGTGGCGTTGGAATTTCTGCGTATGAGGAGATGAGATGATTGTTAGGTCTCACGTGGCGTAGGATTTTCCGGCGTGATGATAGACCCCATATATGACGTTGGAATTTTTGGCTTATGGGGAGAATATGTGATTGTTAGGTCTCGTGTGGCGTAGGATTTTCCGACGTTGAGACAGATCCCATACGTGGCGTTGAAATTTTCGGCGTATGGGGAGATGATATGATTGTTAGGTCACACGTGGAGTAGGATTTTCTGGCGTGATGATAGACCCCATACGTGGTGTTGAAATTTCCGGCGTATGGGGAGATTATGTGATTATTAGGGAGATGAATATAGGATTGTCATATGATATTAGGGAAGGCAGATGTGGAAAAGGTATTGTATGTGGTTAGAATCGGGATTTTATAGTATAACTACGTGTGGCTTAATCCCTTAGTAAGGGTACGTAGGCAGCCTAGGGCTGTGCCTAGGTGCAGCCGTGGGCTAAATTTTACTTAAGTGGTTTTAATAAGATTTGTTCGGACCTTGTCGTTGGTCCTAAAATTTGGGTGAAAACAAGATTCGTTTGTGTTAGGAGGTTAAAACCTCGTAGGTTGGAAGTTTTGCTTTGGATTATGTGAAGGCCGGAGGCCATTATGTGAATTGCATGTTGATATATTATGCGTGCTGCCTGTTGGGATATTAAATTGTGAATTTTGTGCATGTTAAAATTTGGGGAATATTCAATTTACAGGGGAGACTCTGTCGAAATTTTGGTAGAAAGTCCCGGTCTTTAGTAAGTGGGCCCGGCATCAGGGTGATGTCGGGAATTCCCCAGGATTCGTCTCGGGTTCCAAGGAATTTGGGGCGGGTCCTGTCACATGTTAAGACTATACTTCGCAACAAGATGGAGGACTATTTTGCAGATTCACTTATTGTCTACATTGAGAAAGAACATGCTGTGGATATTGATTCAGATTCAATAATCAAAGACTTAGATTCACTCAAGGAATAAAGGGTTCCACTTCACTTGGTAAGCTATTTTTATTTCCTTTGCACTGCAATATTTGCAGGGGTGGAACTAGCCCAAGGAAGGTTTTGGGAAAAAAAAAAATATAATTAAACATATATAGCCTAATATTTTTAACTAAAAATAAATTAAAAATATATACAATTGCATATCCTACCACACAGTGGCGGATCTATTAAGCACCTCTTCTCGCTAGAAAAATCATTGTATGTACTTCAAATTGCCCATTTGCTTAGCTGGTGGTGGTGCACTCCAGGTGTATAGATTACCTTATTTCCATTTTAGCATTTAAGTAAATGTCTTTGTTCTTTTACTTTCATTTATTTTTATATTACTCCATTTGCTTAATTTTACAATGTAAATAAGGAAGTATCCCCCATTTGAATTCAAATAAAAATACTAGAAAATTAAATTCCCACAAAATCTAAATATGAAAAATCGGTTTTAGTTCAAAATACAATTTAGGCTAAAATGACGAATCATTAAATCAATATATATTTCATACTAAAATCCCATAAAATCAAGTTTTCTTATTTGATGTGAAGCAGCTACAAATTATCTTGAGAAATGATTATTCCGAAAAATTAATTTTCATACGTCGACAATATTTCTACATAAAAAAAATTTTCATCTAGGTAAAAAGTTTTAGATGTTCAATCCACAAAAAGTTTTTTAGATTTTCAAAATTGCACCTCCACTAAAAAATTCCTGGGTCCGCCAGTGATACCACACCAATAGTCAAAGTCAAAGGTCTTCCACATTTATATTTAGTGTTAAACTTTGCCCCAAACATCAATTTTAATCCTTTTCCATTAACGTATCTCCTAAAGAGAAGCATTTTTCTAAATAAAATTCACCCTTTTGTGAATAATATCTCTATAATTCCATTTTTTTTCCTTGTGTTTACAATTAGGGTGATTTATATGATTTATATGATTTAATGTATACTTTTATTCATAGAAAAACTTTAGAAACTGTTAGTACCAGAAAAAAAAAATTATCAATAGATTTGACACTACTACAAAAAGTGAAAAAGACGACCAGAAAACAACGACGGTCTAAGTGAAAACCGTCGTGGTTTTTAAAAAGACGACGGTTCTAAAAACACCGTCGTGTAATACAACCTTAGACAACTAAAAAATGGAGATTCAAATGGCTGTTCAAAAACAACGACGTACATAATTAAACAACCGACGTCTATTTGAAACAGATTTCCGCAGTGTAAAATCAATGCCAACAAAGAACGGCAGAAGTTATGAATCGACCGACGTAGAAAGTAAAGATGACGATTTCAATAAAAACCGCCGTTTTTACTCATAAAATAACACGACGAGGTTTTCGTATAAGACGCCGTATAATTACAAACAAATCCACGGCTTTAAAATACAAAATATCGCCGTATTAAATTAATGTACAACGACGAAAAATATAAATATATGGACGTCATTCTCGTATAGTTCTACGACGTTATCTTTAAATCGTACAATAAAATTTAACGTCGTATTTATTCATTTTATACGTCGTACCTTTAATTTTAACCGTCGTCTTAATAAGAATTTTTGTTAACAATTTTTTTCTTTGATTTTCTTATCCTACGTCGGTAGATCTACTTAATGACAAGAATTGAAATAACCACGACGGTTTATATAGAAAACCGCCGACACAATCAGATTTGTCTGAGATCCCAAGGGTTACGAAATCTTACCAGATGGAACTCTGTTCCACATCATAATCTTAACAGATGACACAGATTTGCAATCAGAGAGACAATTTTTTGGAAGTTGATGATGTGTGTGCGTTTGTGTATCTACAAATATTATACCTAACGTCGTTGCAAATTTGCAATCAGAGAGACAATTTTCAACGACGGTTATATTATACCTAACGACGTTTAAAAAACAAATCAACGTCGCTAAACAAATATATTACGTCGTCTTAGTCTTACTTAAGACGACGAAAAACGACGACAGTAATAAAAAAACAGTCGTTTTTATATTCTTATTTTATTTAAATATGTCCTCCAAAAAAGAAACTTTACATATTCCAGAACATTAATTTCCTTCATTTTAAATTTCCTCCGAAAAAAAAAACTCTATTTATAACGCATTGTAATTGAAAAATAAACTGAAAGGTCACGGGAAAAAAAATTCTATTCATAATTTAAAAATTCAAATCCACGTCGGTTATATTAAACATAACGACGTTAAATGAAAAGATTCCACGTCGAAAAACAAATATTGCGTCGTGTTAGTTAAAAACGACGGCATAACAAAAAACCGTCGTTGTTTCAAACTGAATTAATTTAAAATTTATTCGGGAAAGCAAAATCTATTTATAATTTCCTCGGGTTAGTAATATTGCGTCGTGTTAGTTTACAAATTCAAGAACATTAATTTCCCTCATTTTAAATTTCCTCGGGAAAGAAAAATCTATTTATCACGCTTTGTAATTGAAAACTAAAACTGAAAGAATTCGGGAAAAAAAACTCTATTTATAATTTAAAAATAAAATCCACGTCGGTTGTAGTACACTTAACGACGTTTAACAAAATAATCTATGTCGGTAATTATAAATCTACCGCCATCTTACCTTAATATAGACGACGAGAAAAGACGACGGTAGAACAGAAAACCGCCGTTGTTTCAGTTTCTTTAACAGTTTGGTCCTTTATCTTTCTGCAGGACTTGTATAGTTCAAAGCATTGACAATGTCTTCATCATATCTCCCAGCAACTACTGATTCGATTGCTCATGCTTTAGAGGCCATCTGAAGCCATTTCTATTCTTTATCGCATTCTTGAAACCCATCTTCTTCTTCTGAAGCTCTACGGATAAAGGAAGAGGCTATCAAGCTCTACGGATAAAGGAAGAGGCTATCACAAATCTGACGGATCTTCTTAGCCAAGAAAATCAAGCAGATTTCCCTGAGAAGCGAACTTTCCTTCGACAGCGAGTGGAGGCCAGGCTTGCATCTCTTTTGATGGAAAGCAAGGAGTATTCAGAAGCACTAAGTGTCCTATCAGGCTTGATCAAGGAAGTGAGAAGGCTAGTTGACAAGCTTCTTCTTGTGGACATATATTTGATGCGAGTAAGCTCAATTTCTCTTTGAGAAAGACATCCAAATTATTGTCTTTGAGACGTGAGAGACTGAGAGAGGAAGAACTTGGAACCCTAAATGTAAACCGAAAATGAATGAAAGCGACAAATTTATAGAATAAATTTTTAAAACCAACGGCGGTCCTTACAAAAAAACCGCCGTTTAAATTGTAAAATCAACGTCGGTATGATCGACGTATATTACAGAAATCCACGTCGGTACATTAATAAAAACGACGTGTTAAATAATCTACCATGACGCGAGTTATTACTTATGTACTTTAATTTTTGAGTTTACTACGACGGTACCTACAACACTACTGTCGTATTTATTTACCACGTCCGAAGTTAAATGTACCGTCGCATTTTGTAATTTATACGTCGTAGTTATATGTAACCGCCGTATTATTTTTTTGAAATGGTTTTATATGTAAGCAACTTTTCGTCTACCTGACATACACATGCGCTGTTTCCAAACCCGATTAAAAATTTCAATCTCCCAGAGAAAACTTTTAGACTTTTTTCCTTGTCAGAGCACTGTCAGAGTATCTCATCGTCTTCCTCTCGTCTTCTTCGTCGTCTCTGAACTTAAACATAATCTTCCTCTTGCTTTCATTGCACGCAAAAGGTAAGCTTTCATTTTCACTATTTTGGTTGTTGTTTTGCATGCTCATACATTTTTTGTTTGAAAAATCTTTTTACCTTTTTTCTGGCCAAAATCATTTTACTTCTTTCCAAGTTCGATAAAATATACAGACAAAGAGGGAAAGTTTCCAACTTTGAAGACAACTACCTCAACTAAATAAGACGACGATAGCTTCTTATTTACGTGGTTAAATATGTAGACCACGACGGTTCGTCAGTCGTTCTAGCGTCGTCTGAAAATTGACAAAGTTGTTTTTAAAATTATAGTCTTTTTTTTATTTGCTTGTTTAATTGCAGGTTTGATTTCTCTGAACAATGGTTTTTGTTTTTCCCTAATATGATAAAATATAAAGAAAAAGAAAGTAGGGTTGGTATCTAATATAGACGACAGTATCTTATTGTTTTACGTCGTGTGAATGTTAATACCACGACGTCATATTAAAATACCGTCGTCTATATAAGATTCCAAAACTTTCTTTCTTGGCCTTGTATTTTATCAAATTAGAAAACAAAAACCATGGTTCAGAAAAATCAAATCTGCAATCAAATATTCACAGAGAAAGAAAGAAGGGTTTTGGATCCTTATATAGACGACGGTATATTACTACTGACGTCGTGTGAACATCAATACCACGACGTTATATAAATATTTCGTCGTTTATAGTTAATTATCACGTCGTTTATAGTTAATTATTTCGTCGTTGTTTAATTACCTTGGTTTTAAACATTTATTACGTCTGAGATTATTTCATTGCGTCGTTTAAAATCATATCATACGTCGTATTTTATTAATAACCGTCGTTTGTGTTCTTAATCTTTTCCTGAAATATTTTCACTTGCAGTTTTGTCTGTAAAAATGGTTTCTCACCAAGACCAAAGTAAGGATTCTGGCTCCAAGAAAAATGGAGGTAAGGAGCTTGGAATGGTACCTCCTCAAGTGAAGCCTTCGAAGAAGATGAAGTTTGCTTCATCATCTGCTGAGACAGAACCAACCAGCACGACAACAATCTCTAATGATTCAAAGTCTGGTCGAGGTATGAGCACAATGCCTCGTGTTGTGAAGAGAAAACTTCAGAAACTGAGGCCAATTGTTGAATACAATAAAAGGGGGAAAGGAATTGGCCAAGCACATAGTGAGATGCAGTCCTACATTGGTGTGTTGGCACGCTCCAGAGTTCCACTTGTGGACATGAAATGGGCTCAAATCCCTAAGGATATAAAGGAGCAGATTTGGGAAGCAGTTGACATTGCTTTTATGGTAGGTCAAGGGGGCAAGAGCTCTGTGTTAGCTTTTGCTGCCAAGAAATGGAAGGATTTCAAGTCTACACTAACGAGGCATTATATCCTTCCATACACCAATGACAGGGAGAGATTAAGCCAACCCCCTGAAACATATAAATTCATAGAGAAAGCACAATGGGATGCCTTTGTAGCTTCAAGGTTATCCAAAGATTTTGAGTCTGTGCATTCTCAACATGCACAGATTAGGGAGAAACTTGAGTACAATCATCGATTGTCTCGAAAAGGATATGCTGGTTTGGAGGATCAATTGGAGGAAACCATGCCTGGGGTAGAAATTGATCGATCTACCTTATGGAAGAGAGCTAGACAGGACAAACATGGTAACATCCCGGATTCAAAGGTGGCAGAGAAAGCAAAATTAATTGTAAGCCTACTCACTCTGTTTTAAATTTTTATTAAACTGTGAATAATTCTTATTACGTCTTATGTTATATTTTGCGTCGTGTGAATGATATTACCACGTCGAAATTTTTTAAAAAACGTCGTTAAAGGTCTAAATCAGGAATCACTACTCTGTTTTCTGTAATTATAGCATAAGATGTCGGTGGTTCATTTTCGCGTCGTTTGTATTGAATTACTACGTCGAAATGTTTTAAACAAGGTCGTTAAAGGTGTGAATATTGAATCATCCCTCTGTTATCTGTAAATAAAGTATAAGACGTCGGTGGTTTATTCATTTCGTCGTTTTAAAAACTAACCACGTCGGTATAACTACCGTCGTGATAAATTATAATAACGTCGATTTATATGTTATTGCGTCGTGTGAAATTATATAATACGTCGTTTGTATATAAATAACCGTCGTGTGTTTTTGTTCTTACTTTTTTATATATCTTTGTTTTAGGATGAATTGTAAAAACAAGTCTCGGATAGGGATGGCAATAATACCCGTCGAGTCGGGTCCCCGGCCCTAACGGGGGGAGTTTTCGGGGGGAAATCGGGGCCGGGTACGGGGATCCCCGAATTTGCAAAATCCCTGACCGGGGATGGGCCGGGGATGGGATTGTCATCCCCATCCCCGAACCCGGCCCGATAAGTAATATATTTATTTATAATTAATATATATATATTAATATAATATAATAAACAAAATTAACCTAGAGAGTCGCTATCTGTCTGTCGCTCCTTATTCCTTCCTCCTACACGGCTGCTATCTTCTCAAATTCTATGAGCAAGTACTGCACATCAAGTTTACTGTCAGCAATAAGGTTCTCTCTCTTTGACAATTTTTATATTGTTTACTATATTGTCTATAAGCAATTAACACCACAAAAGCTGTTTTGATTTGATAATTTTATATTGTTTTAGTTTATATTCTTTAGATTTTTTGCGGGCCAAACTCTCTGTGAATAAGTCAGGAATACTAGAGTTTATATATCCTAGAGATATATCTTCTTCTGGAAGAATCAAAGCCAAGATCGTCAAACTGTTGAGGCCTTTCTCATGAACTATAAGCCACTTCAAGTTATAAGGTATAAGCTATTTGGAGGTCCAGAAAGCGACTAACTCCTTCAAAGAAAAAATAGGACAAGGGGGTTACGGTAGTGTGTACAAAGGCAAATCAAATGACGGCTGTCTTGTAGCGGTGAAGGGGTTTAGGACAATAGACAATAGTTGAAACAAAGTGATTGTTGTTTCGACTGCAAGGCCTATGCATGTTTTGATTTGATAAAAGCTATTCTTTGTCTGATATGCATGCTTTGTTCTAATAAAAGCTATACCTTTTTTTTTATATGCATTCTTTATTCTTTTCCTTTTGAGAATATATTTTTTGTCATGACTAACTCTTTTCTTGTTGTTTGATATTTTACCTTCCAATTGATGTATCAGTCTTTATAATTTTTTATTTTTTTTTCCTAGATGAGTGACGACAATGAAGAGACTCAAGTTCCTGAAACCCAAATTGAGGAGGATAACAACCCTACACCAAATGAAAATGATAGCAATCCTGCAGTAACTGAAAATAACGATACAGAAGCCACAATTTCAACTCAAGCTGCTATGAATAAAAGGAAAGGTAGATCTCCTGCTTGGGAACATTTTGAAAAGAAAGAAATTCGAGGTCAAATAAAAGCTGTGTGCATTCATTGTAAGAATATCTTAGGCGCAAGTAGCAAGAATGGGACTAGACATTTACTTGATCATGTAATGTCTTGTCTTTATAAAAGACAAAGAACCATAGATCAATCAATGTTGAATCCTACAAAGTTGAGTGATGGGAGTGTCAAACTTGGCACTTATAATTTTGACCACGACCATGCCAGGAAGGCACTTGCAAATATGATTATTCTTCATGAGTATCCATTATCCATGGTTGATCATATTGGATTCAAGATGTATTCCAATGCTTTGCAACCATTATTTAAGGTGTGTTCTCGAAACACAATCAAGAAGGACATATTTAAGGTTTTTGAAGTTGAGAGGGAGAAAACAATGAAGTTGTTGGACACCAACAGAAGTAGAATTGCCATTACAACGGATATGTGGACATCGAATAATCAAAAGAGAGGATTCATGACTATCACATCACATTTCATTGATGATGCATGGAATTTACAAAGCCGACTAATAAGGTAAAAGTAATATACTTTTCTTATTTGAATTATTAATCCTATTTTTTTAAAAAAAATAATTAGATTGTGACTTATTTGGGTTTTACTATAGGTTTATATATGTTCCATGTCCACACACGGCGGAGGTACTTGCTGATGCTTTATTGGAATGCATGTTCGAATGGAATCTTGACCGTAAGTTGTCTACCTTAACTGTAGATAATTGTTCTACAAATGATTCCATGATTGCGATAGTGTTAGATAAGATTTGCTCGAGTTCACTTATGTTAGATGGACGTTTATTCCACATGCGGTGTTGTGCTCATATTTTGAATTTGGTAGTGAGAGATGGCTTAGAGGTGATTAAAAAAAGTATTGAGAAAATTAGGTACAGTGTTGCATTTTGGCTAGGAACCCAAAAAAGAGAGGAGAAATTTCTTGAAGCGGCCAGGCAATTGAGAGTTCCAACCTCTAAAATGTTAGAACTTGATTGTAAGACTAGATGGAACTCTACATATTCCATGCTTAAGACTGCAATGATATACAAAGATATTTTTCCTCGTTTGAAGCACCGTGAGCCATTGTTGATAAGTTGGCCATGTTTTATGATGTGACTGTTCTTTTTTCAGGGACCAAGTATCCTACTGCTAATCTTTACTTTAAGAATCTTTGTGCTATTAGATTAGCAATTTATGATTGGCTTAGTTCTAAACAAGAAGAGGTGCAAGCAATGGCATTACATATGCAAACAAAGTTTGAGAAGTATTGGGATACAATGCATGGTTTGATGGGAGTTGCAAGTATTTTGGATCCAAGGTATAAGATGAAACAAATTGAATTTTTATGCCCTCTAATATATTCAAACAACGCAGCTCAAGAGATTAAGAAATATAAAGATATTCTCTATGACTTGGTCAAGGAGTATCAGTCAAGATCTCAAAAAAGTCAACAGGTGCAATCTGAATCTTTGATTCCTACTTCGTCATCTAGACCATCTATGCCTAAACTTGATTTGGTAAAGCAATTAGATGTGTTTGTTTCTCACTCCACTACCCATGGACATGTTAAATCTGAGTTGGATCATTATCTAGAAGAGTCTTTTTTACCTAGGAATGATGATGATGATTTTGATATATTATGTTGGTGGAAATCAAATGGGATCAAATATCCTACTTTGCATGATATTGCTAGAGATATTTTGGCCATTCCTGTATCCACAGTTGCTTTAGAGTCTTGCTTTAGTACTAGTGGAAGGATTATAAGCCCTCATCGTAGCCGGCTTCATTCAAACACAGTAGAGGCATTGATGTGCGCTCGCGATTGGTTATGGAGTGAGATAAGAGGTATTGAAATATTTTTATGCTTATATTTTTCATATTAAGTAAAACATTTTATTGTTGTTTTCTAATAATTTTTTTTATTTATACTGTTAGCTTCAAGCCCTAATGAGAAGGAAGCTAGAAGAGTTACCGTTCAAGATGAAGAAGTTGATAATAATGAGGAAGAGGTAACATTCTTATATTTAATAGCTCTCTTTAATTTTTTAAATAGATTTTTCTTATATTGGCCAGTTTCTCATTTTCTTTTAAATAATTGTAATGTTTTATCTTATTATTAATTTTTTCTTTTGTAGGAGTCTACCATTGAAACAGAGAACATATCTTTATTTTTTGATTAAAGCTATGAATGATGGAGCGTATGAGAGTTCATTGAAATTGTGAAGTTTTATTTGATAACAGGATATTGTTAATATTTCTTTAGGATTGGTTTTCTAATTTAAGACTAGAAGGATTTATTGTGCTTACTGAAAAAGTTTCTAAATATTTGGATTGAGAAATTATTTTAACAAGAAATATCTTATTAAAAACCGGGGATTGGGGCAGGTATGGGAGACACTTCCCCGACGGGGACGGGGACGGGGATTCCCCGAAAAGCCTAAACCGGGGATTGGGGCGGGGACGGGGACGGGGATGGGGAGCGGTGACGGGGATGGTATTGCCATACCCGGCCCCTAACCGGCCCGTTGCCATCCCTAGTCTCGGAAGGCAAAGTCACTGTTTCTGGCAGCAATGATGTGCTGACCATGGCTTTGGGCCCCGAGCATCCAGGCAGAGTGAGAGGAGTAGGTGCTGGGATCTCACCAAGGCAATATTTCAATTTACCCAAACCACAGAGAGTGAGCTTTGATGACCGTTTGAAGGACAGTTTAAGAGTTCTCCTTCAAGAAGAGACTAAAAAGATGGAAGCTAAGGCAAGGGAAGAGGCTTTAAGGATGGAGGCTAGAACGAAACAATTGGTAGAGGCTGAGAGGGAGCATTTCCTGAGTCAGCTTTCCCAATTAATTCCCAATTTTGATCCAAGCATGCTTAAACCCAGAATTAGCCAAAGTCCCAAAAATCCAATGTCTGACAAAGCAAGCTGCTCTGGAGGTGATGTGAGATCCCAGCATTTTGAGGATGATACTGCCAAAAATGGGAAACATCAGGAAGAAAAGGTAACATATCTGAACTTTGAATTCTCTGTTTTTTTAAAAACCATTAGACGTCGTTATTATTAATAAGACCGTCGTTTGAAATACATACCACGACGATTTTAAAAATAAACCGTCGTTTGTATTTCAATACCACGTCGTATTTAGTTTACTTGTTTTACACGCCATTAAACGTCGTTATTTTTAAAACTTTGTGGTTTTTAGACGACGGAGTTAGTCATTCCCGACGTAATAGATGAAGAGAAGAAAGAAGAAAAACAAGATGAAAAGGAGAAAGAAGATGACGACCAGGTATGTTCACATAACTTTGCCTTTTTTATTTGTTTTTCAAAATTCCAGACGTCGATATTTTTCTTTAAACCGTCGTTTGTCTACAACTTAGACGGCGGAATTTTTTTCTAAGACGTAATAAATTATTCACCACGACGGTTTCTTCACCGTCGTTTAAATTCTTTTCAGACGACGTTTTATTCCTTAAACCGTCGTTTTTATTGAATTACCACGTCATTTTTTTTATTTCTTTAAACAGGTTATTAAAGTTGTTGATTATTCAAATATGGAGGCGCCATCTTCTTTAAAATTCCTTTGTCGTTATGTGAAAACGACATTCGTGCCTCAGGATAAGACCCTGCACTTTACAATTGATAAGGAGGTGTTTGGTCTAGAGCGCGATACCTTCCTCCTGCCTGAAGATATTACACAATTTGCAGGCATGGAAGAAATAGGAGCCACTGTCATTGCTGTATATATGAGGTTTGTCATTCTAAAATAATACGTCGTTGGTTTATTTATTGCGTCGTCTTAACCAACTAACCACGTCGGTTGTATGTACCGTCGTGATAAATATATTATAACGTCGTTGTCTATTTCAGTACGTCGTGTGAAATTTTATAATACGTCGTTTTGTTATACATAACCGTCGTGTGTTTTTTTGTATATATGAGGTTTGTCATTCTAAAATAATACGTCGTTGGTTTATTTATTGCGTCGTCTTAACTAACTAACCACGTCGTTAGTATGTACCGTAGTGATAAATATATTATAACGTCGTTGTCTATTTCAGTACGTCGTGTGAAATTTTATAATACGTCGTTTTGTTATACATAACCGTCGTGTGTTTTTTTGTGCTGACTTATTTATATTATTTTATATATTTAGGTACTTACACGATGTTTTGAAACGAGCAAATATGTGCAGCATGGTTGGCTTTATCGACCCTGCTACAGTTAGTGCCAGCTCTGGCACAATAGCTGACAGATCACGCCTACTAGCAGCTCGACTTCAGAAGACTGACGGTGAACAGATTTTCCTGCTGCCTTACAATCCAGGGTTAGTCTCCTTAACAGGATTTTGTTTTTATGATTTTCAATAAATGACAGCGTATAAACTAACCACGTCGGTGTTTTATTTTATTGAGTCGTTTGAAACTACTAACCACGTCGGTAGTTATTTATCGTCGTGATAAATGTATAATGTCGTCGATTGCTGCTTTATTTCGTCGTGTGAAATATTATAATACGTCGTTTTTGTAAATAACCGTCGTTTTTATATTAATTTTGTGCAGCCGTCATTGGATCTTGCTGATTGTAAGAGCAAAGAGAGAAACCGTCTATTTTCTGGATCCTCTGCCAGGAAATCGTGTGGTCGATGAAGAGGCCAAAAACATTGTGAACAGTGCTATAAAAATTTATAATTCTCACATAGCCAGACCAGGCCGTAAGGCAGTCATTTGGAAAACTCTGTCAGGCACACCAAAGCAACCCAGCAGTGTCGAATGCGGGTATTATGTGATGCGCTTCATGAGGGACATCATCATGGATCCTTCCTTGGGGTTTGAGAAGAAGGTAAGAATAAATTACCTTCATACATTTTACGTCGTTTTTTGTATTATCAACGACGGTCATGTAAAATTACCGTCGTTGAATAGATATAGTACGTCGGTTATGAAAAATATCGTCGTCTGTGATTGAATTTCTTTTTATTTATAAACCTTAATAGTCATTGTTTATGCAGTATGCCAAGGGAAAACAGGAAGCGCCATACCCCCAAGAAGCAATTGATGAAGTCCGGAATGAATGGGCAGAGTTTGTTTGCCTTCACCTGGAATAGGGGAATTATTGAACACTTGATATTTATGTATAATGTACAAATTTTGTCTATAATATATAATGTAAAAATTTGTTGAGGTTTTCTTAAATTAAAAAAAAAACAAACATACAAATTGCGTAACCGACGTGTAATACTTTTCCAACGACGTAATAAAGTCAAAAGCCGTCGTTTTTTGTTGTTTCATTTTAAACAAATCCGACGTAAAAGGATATTTAGACGACGTTCTTTGAACAATTGAGTCGTTTATGGTTTACAACGTCTTCAATTTCTTAAGGGTTCAGGGTAGTACTTTGTAACGACAGCGGTTAAGTCGTGGAATATATATTTTACGTCGGATAGTTAAATATCCGTCATGGTTTCTCATTTAAACGACGTCATTTTAACAACTTAGTCGTCTATTACAATTTACAACGTCTACAATTTATTAACACCGACGTGGTTTGTTGTTGTGATAAGAATATTTTATTATTTTTATATCAAAATATTCAAAATAAATTTAAAATAAATCAGAAAAATGCAAAGTCAACTCCTATGAAGTCATTGATATATTTTCTTCCCCCTAAACCTTGAAAAAATTCATTTTGAATAACAAAAATTTTAAATGACCATCCAAAACAAAATTATTTTGATGAGTCATAAAATCACTTCTAGTTTTATGGTTTAGGGTTTAGAGATTAGGGTTGTTATTTATTGGGGTTTATTTTTAAAGTATAATTTTTGGGTAGTCTAGGGTATATATTAGGCTGTAAAACCATAAACCCTTTTATAAACTTAATTTTTAAAATTATATAATTTAGTTTTAAGGGTTTAGGGTATTAATTGTTAACGACGGTGGTTGAGTCGTGGAATACATATGTTACGTCGTGCAGTAAAATATCCGACATGGTTTCCACTTTAAACGACGTCATTTTAATATGTAAGTCGTCTATTATAATTTACAACGTTTTCAATTTCTTAACTTCGACGTGGTTTTTCAGTCGTCTTTATATCAAAATATTCAAAATTAATTTAAAATTAATCCGAAAAATGAAGCGTCAAAATAAACGGCGTTACGTTCAGTGTTTCCGTCGTGGAATATTACATTTACGTCGGTTCTTGTAGAACTTTCGCCATGATTTTTCTTTCGACGTTTCAAAGAGCGCACGCTCTAAAAATTTTCGCGCGCCCTAAATTTTTTTTTATTTGGCTCTTATTCTTATACTTCTAACCCTGAACCCTAAAATTTTCAGATTTCGCGCAACATAACATTCGCTCTCTCACTTCTACTCTAATTAAAAGTTGCACTCTCCAGGCTCCGTCGAATCTGTGAGCTCGTCTAACCTGTAAGTACAAACCCTATCTTCCCCTTGTAAATTCATTGAATGATATTAGGTTGTTTTGTAAAAGGGTTTTAGGTATATGCTTTGCGATCTGTTAATAATGTGCTTATAGGTATGGGTTCATGGATTTTCTGTTTAATGGGTTCATGGATTTTCTGTTTAATGGGTTCATGGATTACATTATCTGTTATGTTGAATTGGGAATGGATTTAATTTTGTCGGATCTTTTAATCACCCTATGTTATGTTGAATTGGGAATGGATTTATTGTTTTCATGCTTGGTTTCATGTATATGTTGGTTTCTTGCTTGGTTTCATATATATGTTGTGTTCTTAATGGGTTTTGGGTTCTTGAAAATAAACTGAGACACGACGCCTTTTTAGGCATATGACGACGATTACACGACGGTTTATGAAAAAACCGTCGTTGTATTACTTATACACGACGCTTTTTTCATAAACCGTCGTTTGTATTACTTATATTAGACGACGTCTGTTGAAAATCCGTCGTCTATATATGCCAAATACGTCTGTTTTTGTTTAAAACCCGTCGTCTCTGTTGTGTATTACTTGCTATTAGATCTTTGTATAATCTGCTATAGTGATGGTCATTGCCTGTATTTTCACTTTATTATAGATAATAGGTTATAGTGTCGGAGATGGATAAGTCATGGATGCACTCGGATAGAAGATCGAAGGCATATGAGTTTGGGGTGGAAGCATTTTTGAACTTTGCTGTAGAAAATCTTCTAACTACAACACATATCCGTTGTCCATGACAAGATCAAATAAAGGTGTACTTTTGCTGGAAATCAACACAAAAAGACACAGATCACCAACTTCCAAATGATTGTCATGCACAACGTCCATCCAACCACGCCTGAATCTGGGCCTTCCTTTGCTCAAACCAACAGACCAAGTTCTCCCATTCGAAACTTGAAGGATGACTTCACAGGAATGCTTAATACTAGTTCGAATTGTATATTATCCAGGGTTTAAGTTATTTGGACCATCTCCAATGACAGGACCCGCCTCCAATTCCTCGGAACCCGAGACGAATCCTGTGGAATTCTCGACATCATCCCGATGCCGGGCCCACTTACTAAAGACCGGGACTTTGTGCCAAAATTTTGGTAGAATCTCCCCTGTAATTTGAACTTTACCCCCAAAATTTTAACATGCATAAAACACATTTAATATCCCAAAGGCAGCACGCACAATATAATTTCATACAATTCACAAACTCGGCCTTTGGCCCTCACAAAAACCGAAGTTAAACCAAACTACCCACAAAAGCCCTTAAGCCAAAATATTGCCTTCGGCAAGGCAACTAATAAACTCAAATATGAATTATGAATACTAAATACAACATACATCATCTAACTTTTCCAACTCCAACATACGAGGTTTTAACCTCCTAACACAATCACATCTATGTCTGCGGCTGCACCTAATAACTTTAGGCTGCCTACGTACCCTCACTGAGGGATCAAGCCACACGTAGTTCTTCCTACTAAATTCCGATTCCAAACACATACAATATCTTTATTCATCTCTCTGTTAATCACATAATCTCCTCATACGCCGGAAATTCCAACGCCACGTATGGGGTCTGTCATCCAGCCGGAAAATCCTACGCCACGGGTGACCTGACAATCACATAATCTCCTCATATGCCGGAAGTTCCAAAGCCACGTATGGGGTCTGTCTCAACGCCGGAAAATCCTACGCCACACAAGACCTAACAATCACATAACCTCCCCATACGCCGGAAATTCCAACGCCACGTATGGGGTCTGTCATCATGCCGGATAACCTATACCACGTGTGACCTAACAATCATATCATCTCCCCATACGCCGGAAATCCCAACGTCACGTATGAGGTCTGTCTCAACGCTGGAAAATCCTACGCCACGAGAGACCTAACAATCACACAGTCTCCCCATACGCCGGAAATTCCAACGCCACGTATGGGGTCTGTCATCCCGTCGGAAAATCCTATACCACGAGTGACTTGACAATCACATAATCTCCCCATACGCCGGAAGTTCCAACGCCACGTATGGGGTCTGTCTCAAAACTGAAAAATCCTACGTCACACGAGACCTAACAATCACATAATCTCCCCATACGCCGAAAATTCCAACACCACGTATGGGGTCTGTCATCATGCCGGATAACCTACGCCACGTGTGACCTAACAATCATATTATCTCCCCATACGCCGGAAATCCCAACGCCACGTATGAGGTCTGTCTCAACGCTGGAAAATCCTACGCCACGCGAGACCTAACAATCACACAGTCTCCCCATACGCCGGAAATTCCAACGCCACGTATGGGGTCTGTCATCACGCCAGAAAATCCTACGCCACGTGTGACCTAACCATAGTATCATTTCCCCATACGCTGAAAATTCCAACGCCACGTATGAGCTCTGTCATCCCGCCGAAAAATCCTACGCCACGGGTGATCTGACAATCACAGGGTGGTACTTAAGATAGTGCGTATAGCACTTCAAATTGACATACTCTTAATTTTCTAAACTAATAATAGAGGTAATCCCAATTTAGTGATACCAGTCTATAGTAGACTGCAACGTAATTTAATCAGAAAAATAATGTTATTTTTAAACCAACGATCAAGCACATAAACATAAATTTCATAATTTCAATTATTACCAAGAGTTTCCTATAATAATAATAAACAGTCTAGAAATCTCAACCTAGTCAACATAGCTCAACAACGCACAAGACCCGTCCCTAGCGTCATTATAATCCTCATAGGAAGGTAAAACTACCTCGGAAGACTCACAGTCAACCAAGGGTCAAATTACCCATACTTGGTCAAACGGCCCACAGGGTCCACGACCTCCAAATTATGATCCGAGAGTTCCTATAGGTTCTACAAGGTTTAGAATACACATCCTACAAGTTTGGTTCGGATCGGACGGTCTGATTGCTCACGATCGCACAATCAGACGGTTATTGAAAAACATAAACTTTAAGTTATTAAATCGAAACATCCGGAGCTCCAATTTCCGATCCGTGAATTCCTACACGATCCTATAAATGCCTAGATTAACATATATTAAATTCAAGACTATCCAACGGTTCAAACCTATCAAACCCGGATAACGTACAACAGGCGAAATTCGTTTGGGGTTCGAACGTCAACCAAATTGGAAATCTGAGCACACCTATGCACTCGTGACAACAAGGGGATCACATCGGGACACAATGCCCCATTTCTACGGTGCCCACGCACCACCACACGCACCAGCAGCGTGTGGGTGTCCAAAGCGATTACGCATTGCTGGAAAATCTCAAAACCACGGCTCAAGACTCCTACCCTAGGTATAACACCCTATTTGGAATTACTTTTGTTCTTGGACCTACCCCAAAAACTGGCCGGAAGTGGCCGAAATCGCGATCCCAAAACTGGCCAAAATCCAATTCGAAAATCAAGCTACCTACGCTCAAAATTGATGCAATTCTACCCAACCATCAGCTAGATTATGAAGAATGGATGAATTTCCATACCTTGATCGTCAACAATGGCGGCCAGAGGAGAGAGATCGGAACCGGCGAAGTTTCGAACGAACATCAGCCTAAAAACCACATTTTTCGGCCGCTGAAGCGGCGGCCGATGTCGGGGAAGGGCTAGGTCATGACGCCGGGCCTGAGCCGGTCCTTTTGGTACCGGTCCCGTCCGCAGCCGTGGCCGGTGGCCGGAGATTCGAAGAAAGAGAGAGGCTGCTGTCACGATGAGAGGAGAGAGAGGGCGCGCGCGAAGGAAAAAGAGAGAGATGAGGGCTTTTCTGACTTTTATCAAACACTTTTTATAATATTTACGATTATGCCACCGAGGGTATTCTGATCGTATCTCTCTCGTTACAACTCCAATTCGAGCCTACTACGTGTCTACGGACTCATCTCGCCGTGCTTTACGCAACAGTACAGTCAAAATCCCCAAATTCCTTCCCGGTCAAAAAGTCAACTTAAAACCAAATAAAATATTCTATGGTCAAAAATGGACTTTTTTCATGTTTAATGAATAATTAAATATTTATTTAGGACCGGGTCATTACATCCAACAATATAAATGGGCTATACCTAAATTTTCACACTCCAAAATACAACTATTCATGTATTGCCCAGACACAAATAGTTTTTTCCTCCAACCTTGCAGACTCAGAATTTGAGTCTGCAACTTAAATTGTTTAATACTGGTTAACCCCTACTCTTTTTTTGTCATTAATTTTCTGTGGCATTATATTTGATTTAAACATTTGTTATTTAATTTTCTGAGCATTTTAACTCAAAATAATATAAATTCCAAAACATATATTTTCACTTAAAATGATTTAGATTAATTAGAAATATTATTTTGACCATGTGATTTTTTACCATTGAAATTCCCAAAAGAACAAATCTTGTTAATGATGGCATCAAAAACTTGAAGGAAAAGAGAATATATGGTATGAAATGGAGCAAAGTCTAAATCGGACGTCCCTAAATTACTATAGGTTGGTCGACCCTCGTATACAAGTCGGCGACCAAGGCACATCTACACTGTTATTGTACATCCTCGATATGAGGGGTATGATATTACATATACAGAAATTCTCTTATGCAGACGTCTGGACATTATTACCATGCGGATGCTATATATTTTCTACTACCCTTCCTTGCTTTTCTTAATGTCATCTGCACGGTCTTAATGTGCGGACATCCGAATGAGAGAATAACTAATTTTATATATATATGTTTTGTAGGATTTTTCAGGTGTTATTATCTTTAGTTATCAAAATAAAATTCAAAAGTATTAGTTAGTACTTTGTCTAGTGGTATTTTTATTTCCAATGTTGAAAAATATCCTAAGTTTTGGCCTTCCTCCCCTATTTCTATCAACATTTAAACTTACGTATGCTTTTGTCCTTAATTCAAAGAGAATTAAAATTTTGGGATCTAAAGCCATTATGGTCAAAATTCAAAGAGGAAATTAAAATTTACTTGAAATAAAGATTTCAATTACTAGATCACATTACACCGAGGGCCCTACCATAATGGTCCATTTATTTGTTTAACATCTACTAGCCCTTTAGCACATGCTCGCGCATGTGGCAATTGGTTTTTATTTTTTATTTTTTATTTTATTTTTAGAATTAAGAAAAGAAAACATGGGTAGTCATGTTCCATAAAAGTAGGACCTATAATCTAATTTGGTGTTTTAATTTTATTTTTTTAAATATGAAAAAAAGTGAATTTACCATATTATCCTCATTTAATTAATAATTTTAATTCTTAATATTTGAATTAACCAAGGGAATTTTATGGTATTTTGAATGTTTCATCATTCCCTACCTTTTGCTTTATATATATAGATTATCACAAAAGATAATAGTTATTGAAATTGATCTTACATGTCCAAAAAAAATATTTATTAATTATATTGACTGAGCTTTGTTCTCTTTTCTTTATAGGTATACACATACAACATCCTCCTGCCATCCATGATGTTCACGTCAATGTTGAAAATCTAGAAGAGAAACTGGGCAACCAAAATATCCGTTTCTCAGGTTTGCTATATCTTGAAACCCCATCTATTTTTTTTTCAAACTGTTTTCAATGATACATCTATTTGATAAGAAGTTGATCATGACATAGTTTGCCACAAAAAGAAATTGGTTCTAGTATGCTCATAAACAATAACTAAAATCTTAATAAGAATCTGTGAATCATATAGCAAAGCACATTCATACTTTGTATAAACAAGGCATATTTATCTTATGGTTTTTGAATTTGCATTGAAGTCTTCGGTTTCATGCAAGGGCCTTCTTCAAGCCTCCGCAAGCTTTTAGGTATATATGCAAACATTCTTTTCCATCTTTATTTATTGGCGTCTTTGTACATTGGTTTTCTCATCCACTTATTTAAACTCTATCAACGTATTTTATTTCTACAAAAACTGGTTGTAACATTTTTTCCAACATCAACCTAGGAATCAACCGCATATGTGAAATGAAATTGATCCATGCTCGATCCCAAGATATTTTGGATTACATGGGTGAAGTGTTAAAACATCTAGGCACTCAAGAAATGGAAGAGTGCCTCGTCTATGCAGCAATATTCCGAGCTGTACGAAGTGGGATTATTGAGTTCATTATTCGTTTATGTAAAGTAGATCCGGATATATTGTGGCGACGCAATTCAATGGGAAGGAACATATTTCAGTATTCAATTGAGTGTCGCCAGGAAAAAGTATATAGCCTCATATATGGGGTTGGTCAAAGAAATCTTATTGCAACATTTGCAGATGCTTCTGGAAATGATATGCTACATCTTGCAGGGATGCTATCTCCAACAGAAAAACTTGATCGTATTTCAGGTGCAGCCTTGCAAATGCAGAGAGAAAGACAATGGTTCAAGGTTAGATATCTTCATTCTATATCTTTCTTGTAAATTAATTGTATTTAGAGCTAGTTGTGTTGTGGGAGATGTGGTAGAGCTAGGTGCTGGAGTGGTAGCTTGTAAATGTGGTTGTGGGTTGATATGTTGTCGATGAAACTAGTGGCAGTAGTAGGATGGTAGGGCTTTCTAGTGTAGTTGAGGTGCCATATGGAAAGTGAGGTGGGAACACTAGATGAGAGGATGGGAGGTTTTGCGGTCTATTTGAATGATTTTGGGAAGGAGGCAGTTCGGACTCATGAAAACGTTTTTCTCTGCTACGATCTACTTGTTTTTATTCTAAACATGTATTATAAAATTCATCCAAAGGTTAAAAATGTGACACCACGCCCACATATTTGATATGCCAAGAAATACTGTAAGGCATATTTGATAAGGTTAAAATGTTCTTTTGTTTCAAGTTGGGAAACGTAGGTTAAAATTCTAGGTAATATGAAGTAAGTTGCAGGCCCAACCCTTTTTCACGTTTATTATATTAACAGGCGAACAAGAGAAAATTTAAGAGCTTATTTAAAACACTAAGGATGAGAAAAAAGAAAACCCGCCCTCTTGTGGGTAGGTGGCCAACGAACTTGAGGTTTATATGTTTAATCTAATGAAATGCAGGAGGTGAAAAGTCTTGTAGTTTTACCCTCGGGAGTGGGAGCTTTCAATAATCAGGGTATGAGACCCCATGAACTATTTACCCAGAACCATAATAAATTGAAGGAAGAAGGAGAAAAGTGGATGAAAGATACAGCAACTTCTTGTACGGTTGTAGGTGCGCTCTCACTATTACCATCATGTTTGCTGCAGCCTTCACAGTTCCTGGTGGAAACAATGGAGGAACAGGCTTTCCCTTGTTCTTAGATGAAAATATGTTTATGGTTTTTATAGTTTCAGATGCTATATCACTCTTTTCTTCCACAACTTCAGTGTTGATGTTTTTGGGAATCCTTACATCACGATATGCAGAAGACGATTTCCTAAAATCCTTACCCACAAAGATGATAATTGGCCTTTCATCACTCTTGATCTCCATCGCTTTCATGATGGTTGCCTTTTGTTCTGCTCTTTTCCTTATGCTCCATGAAAGACTATGGATTGTCATTCCAATCATTTTCCTCGCCAGCATTCCAGTCACCTTATTTATTTGGATGCAATTTCCCCTTCTTGTTGAGATTTTCATTTCTACATATGGAGGAGGGATATTTGACAAGAAAGTGAGACGGTGGCCATAAATTCTTGATGGTATATGAAAATTTGTATAACTTTGTATTTGTTGTTCTTCAATTTGGAAGACACTAGTTGAATAGGAGAACCTTTACATCTCTCCCCTCCCTTTCACCCGTCCCTTCTAATGTGATTTTTGAGTGATTGAGTTGTTGGTGTTGCTACGTACCCTCTATTTGGATGAAGAAATTTGAAAATTACATAGAATTCTTAAGTTACATAGAATTCTTATACAGAGATGTAGTTTCAGGGTATAAAGGCCTAGTGTGGGATAGTTGTTAAGAGTTTGTAACCTTTGTTCTGGCAGCCCCTTCCTTACTTACCACAGAGAGAGTGCAGCTCAGATCAATAGGCATGATATGTCCCCTAAAATATTAATAAATTGTTAAATATCTAATTGCATGAATAAAGAAATAAAATAAAAAGCTCATCTTTAGTGAACCCCTTCAATGGATTGCGAATGGATATTTATTAAGGTTTTATAGTGTCACTTTCTTTCTTATTCAAGTTAGGTTCGCTTAAAATCTTATTGTTTGAAGTTAATTACTACTTCTCATGCAAAGAAAACATTAATCAATATTCTCACGCAATCCAACCGTCTAGGGGCACAGTTTAAACTACACTATAAATCACAAATACAATTGATGAAGAGAAGGTTTTATAGTGGCATAAACTTCATGCCAACCATTCTGCGAAGGGTGTACCATATCCCAAAAGAAAGAAACATCAGGGTTATCGCATACAATGTACTTCTTTGCACCAGTCTGATCCACACTGCCGCATGAGTATTCTCGTATCAATTAGTGTTCGCGAAAAAAGGATTTATTACCTTGATGATGTTTTGGGGGCTTTACTGCAGACATAAACGCATTATAGAGATCCAAGTCGATAAATGCAGAATTCTTTGTCTCCTTATTCAACTCTTCCAACTTTTGAAGCAGAATCTGGTTGTGGTACATTGAAGCCATATTACGTTAATAACTTTTTATATTAGATGTTACTTAGAAGAAATGTTAATACACCAATGCAAGAGAGTAATATAAACAACTACAAAACAAGAACAAGCTAATAGAATTGAAGAATTATATTGAAACAAAAAATTTAAATAGCAGAACATTGTACCAAAACGCACTTACGACAATAAAACCATTAGATTAACCACTTACCTTTGTGTCGTGGCCTGATTTACCAAAATGAGCAGCGTAGTCATTCCCCGCAATTGATACGAGAGCAATGGACGAGTTAACGACGTCGTTTTTGACATAGACTTTTTGTTGAAGCAGGTGTTCGAAAAAGTCGATTTGGGTGGTCAAGTTTGGTCCACTGACCAATGTATCGAAAACACCTGTCCCTCCAAATGCAAAGTTCATCCCAGACTCTAGTTTGGATTTCTTCACAAATTTTCTCAATGCGTAAGGCACCGGAGATCTTATGCCCAAAAAGGAAGCTGCAATTTTGCAACACGTCAAAGAGGAACAAATAAAATAAAATTGGTTCTTACTTTATCTTAAAGTTTTGTTAAACAATGCAGACTTGGGTTAAGTCAGTTGACTAGAGCAGTGAGTCCGGTCCCTTGTAGTCAAGTCCAAATCCCCTTTTCGTAAATTCAATTAGTTTAGAGTAGATTTTCATTTGTATAAAAAGATTTGGTTAAACAATAATTCAAGCAAATTAAAATTCATGCTCCTCTATAAAATAAAATAAAAATAAAAAAAGTTATGCCAATAAGATCCCAACCTAGTACTACTAACACAATTAAATTTTTTATATCTAAATAATAAATGACAAATAATTCACGTCAAATATTTCACATGTTAGCATACTATAAAAACCAAAATTGAACTTTGCCTCCTAATTTTGCTCATTGTCGCACTTTGGTCCATGAACTTAACTACAGTGAATGGAGGAAAAGATGACATTTACACCCATAAACTAACATAAATTTTTGGAAAGAGGAGAATACTCTTGAGAAAGAAAGGAAACAAACCTATATAATCAGTGAGGACACGACCATTCGAAAACCGGCCGGCCGGCTTTCCGGGAAAAGTGATCCCATAAGGTTCCTTCCATAAAGGAGACACAGATTTTCTGATATTCCCAGTATCAACATACGAGTCCCCGAAGACGAAAAATTTCACAGAGCCATGACTGTTGTGCTGATGAAGGTGATGATGGGCTTCAAGAACTTCTGCCACTATATATTAAAAGCAATAAAAAGGACAAATAAATACAATTTTCTTTTGTCTAAAAAAAAATATAAAGGCTGATATCAAGAACATATATATATTTAGTTATGAAGAACTAACCTGTAAAAGTGGCGATGTATAAAAGGAAGAGACAAGAAGAGGCGATGGTGGTTTGCTTCTCCATTTGAAAGCAGAGATTTTTGGGTGTCTTGAAAGAAAAAAATGAAAAGAAATAGACACTGGCGTTCTTACATATATGGGCATGATACAATGTACCCTGCTTAATAGCAATAGGTTTTACAGCTTAGAAAAGGAAAAGAAAAAACGGATTTGTTTTTTGTTTGAATATTTATTCATTTTGGTGACTTTAGTGTCATTTTCATTTTCCGTTGTATAAAAGATGGAAAACATTTATGACATCCAAAAATTTCGTTGCAGCACTTGGAAAGTTTTTTGTGTATCTTTTCTCGTTTCATATTTTCTTGACATTCATTCTATAACAGTGTGTTTGGATGAAGGAAATAAATTTGGAATTTTTATAAAAATCAGAATTTCTAAATTGACATTAATCAATTCCCGTTTTGGATTAAAAAAACATAAAAATTTAGAAATTGTGGAAAGAAAAAAAAAATAATTTGGAGGTCATAAATCCCAAATTTAAATTTTATCTAAAAGTAGTTATTTCTCAAATTCCAAGAGAAATTAAGTTTTTAAAACAGATTCCTTTACAAATAAAGACTAAATTCCGTATTTTAAATCCGTCACCCAAACAGTAAACTTTACAAATTCTAGAACATTAATTTCCTTCAATTTAAATTCCGTCATTTATAAATTCTTTTGTACTTTTAAATTTCCTCATCCAAACGCACCATAAATAAACTTACTTCAAAGCCTAGAAATTATTGTCTTTTTTTTGTTAATCCAATTTTGCTCACTCCTTAATTTATATGATGTAGCTTAGGGTTTAAACCGTAAAAATATTTATGATGTACCTCGCCCTAAACCCTAAAACACTGCTGTACTTGGATGGGCCTCAATAACCAAATCATACCTTTGTTCAGGTGGCCCCTTTTTACCACAAAGATACTGCAACTAAGAAAAATAGGCATCATCACAACGGCGTCTAATCCAATGAAAAGGGTATTAACTTGTAAAGTAGTAGACCTATGTTATTTGCTGTAGGGTTCATCTTTTTGTTCACCATAGGAGGACTCACTGGAATAGTCCTGCAAATTGTGGGCTACACCAGGTCAAGCTTTTGGTGAAGTTTTCACGCTGCTCATTTAAGTTTACAAGTCTGTATAGTCAACCCGATCCTATGAATAAGCCTATGCAGTTCCTCTAGAAGGGTATTGTCAAGACCTCTAGAGACGAGAATAGACGAAGGGAAAGGAAGGAAATCCTTTCCAGGATCAATGATCTAGAGAGCAAACTAAGTTATGGGCTACCCCCTCAACTGTCTGATGGGGGCTATGCTAGTCTCATAGCCCTCTATCTCTACAGTATCCCGCAATTTCTGCTCCTTCCCGTCCTTTTCATTCTTGATAGCACAGGAAATAGACTGTTCTTTGTCCTTGGCCGTCCTTTGTCTTCTTTCAATAATACCATAGATGCTATTGGTCCCGATCTTCGATTCAATCTAGGAATGGTTGTTAAAGAGACCCGTGGTAATCGTCTTTTTTTTTTCTTTATCTAAGGTCTTAGCTATGCTACTCACTTTTCTTTTTTCTTTTTCTTGTTCTTGTTGAGATACCTTAACATTGTCATTACACGCTGCTTTCCTTAGGTTAAAGAACCTCCATGACACATTCGCAGTGTGTCTAAGAAAACCTCATCCCCTCTTAACTTTGGCAAAATAAATAAATTATATCAATAGGCATGATATGTCCCCTAAAATACTAGTAAATTGTAAAATATTAATATAATTGTATATTAACCTAGTATGGAAATCAAATAACTGAACAGTTAATCTATTCAATAAGGGCCAGTTTAGCATTGCTATGCTGTGAAAATAATCGTTGTTAGATTTGCTGTGAGAGAAATCAACTGTAAGAGAAAGCAGTTTGGCATTTGGTAAACTTTTTGTTAAAAGTGTTGTTGATACTAATTCCTGCATAATCAGAAAATGATTCCCGCATAATTATTAAACCTAGCGCCGCTTCGAAACTGATTCCTGCATAATCAGAAAATGAAAGCATCTCGTTAGCTGCTTTCCTTATTTTAAGGATCCGCCCCGAATTTTTCCGAAACCCGAGGCGAACCCTTTGGAATTCCCGACATCCTCCCGATGCCAGGCCCACTTACTAAAGACCGAGACTTCCTGCCGAAAATTCGGCAGAGTCTCCCCTATAAATTGGACATTTCTCAAAATTTATACTTGCATGAAAACGCATTTAATATTCCCAACTAGCAGCATGCACAATATAATTCATGCAATTCACACAAATGGCCTTCGGCCTTCCAATAATTCTTAAACGATTATCAAACAATTCAAATACCAAAGATGACTAATATTTAGTCTGCGGTTGCACCTAATAACCTTAGGATGCCTACGTACCCTCCTTGACGGATCAAGCCACACGTAGTTCTTCCCTAAAACCCAATTCCACACTTGGGCGATACCTTATTTCATTTATCTGGATTTCATATAATCTCCCCATACGCCGGTACAACCAACGCCACGTATGGGGCCTGTCAACACGCGGATAACCTACGCCACGTGCGACCATGCCATACTATCATTATATCTCCCCATACGCCGGTACAACCAACGCCACGTATGGGCCCTGTCTCAACGCCGGATAACCTACGCCACGTGAGACCTGCACATCATATCACATAACTCCCCATACGCCGGTACAACCAACGCCACGTATGGGGCCTGTCCCAACGCCGGATAACCTACGCCACGCGGGACCTCAACATCATATCACAATGTCTCCCCATACGCCGGTACAACCAACGCCACGTATGGGGTCTGTCGACACGCCTGATAACCTACGCCACGTGCGACCTCAACACAATATCACAATAGCTCCCCATACGCCGGTACAACCAACGCCACGTATGGGGCCTGTCTCAACGCCGGATAACCTACGCCACGTGAGACCTGAACATCATATTACGAATCTCCCCATACGCCGGTACAACCAACGCCACGTATGGGGTCTGTCCCAACGCCGGATAACCTACGCCACGTGGGACCTAACTTTCACTTGGTGGTGCATGTAGTGAATCCAACATCCGGGGAGGTACCTAAAGTAGAGCGTATAACACTCCAAACTGACATTCTAGACTCTGTTGTACCCTTGTACAACCATATATAATTATATAAATAATTCTAATATTGTGTAACCCTCCACAATAGTCTAGCACCAGATAATCCCCCTTAGAAAGGTGAGATTACTCCAGGAGACTCACGGTCAACCAAGGGTCAAACTACTCTAACCCTGGTCAACCGGATCTGCGGAACCCACGACATCCAATTTTCGATCCGGAAGTCCCTATGGGTTCTACCAGGTATAGGACACTTGTCCTGCAAGTTTGGTTCAGATCGGACAGTCGGATTGCTCACGATCTGACGGTTAATATAAAATATGAACTTAAAATTATTTTTCGGAACATCCGGGGCTCCGATTCACGATCCGTGAATTCCTACACGATCCTATAAATACCTAGATTAACATATATTAAATTTGGGACCATCCGACGGTCCCAACCTATCGAACCCGGATAACGCGCAATATGCGAATATCCGTTCGATAGTCAAACGACGTCCGAATTGAGATCCGCGAAATCCTACGCACTCGTGACAACCTAAGGATCTCATCGGAATACAGTGCTAATTTTCTACAGTGCCCACGCGCCGCCGCACGCGCCGGCAGGGCGTGGGTACCCAAAGCGATAACGCTTCGCCGGAAAATCTCAAAACCACGGCTCCAAACTCCTACCCTAGGTATAACACCCTATTTGGAGCCACTTTTGTTCTTGGACCTACCCCAAAAAGTGGCCGGAAATGGCCAATCAGGGCGGCCGAAGTTCGGCCGATTTTCAATTCGAAAATCGAGTTGTCTACGCTAAGAACGATCTAATCCTACCCAACATCAGCTAGAGCAGCTCGAGAGGTTCAAAATCCATACCTGGGTCGACGGAATTGGTGGCCGGAGGAGAGAGATCGGCGGCTGTGAAGATCCAGCGACGTCGGCCGCTTTTTCTCCAAATTCCGGCCAAATCGCGGCGGTTGGAGGCGGGGGCTGGCTGGGGTAGGAAGAGGACGACAGCCCGGTCATTTTGGTCCCGGTCCCGTCGTCATTGGTGGCCGGAGGAGAGCACGCCCGGCCAAAACGTGGCCGGCTGTCGCCCACGAGGGATAGGAGAGAGAGAGCCCCGCGGGGGGGGGGGGGGGAGAGAGAGAGAGAGAGAGAGAGAGAGAGAGAACCAGATTTTATAAAAAATTCTATTTCGAAATATTTACGATTGTGCCACTGGGCTTCTTTTGACCATATTTCTCTCGTTACAACTCCGATTCGAGCCCACTACGTGTCTATGAACTCGTCTCAGTACGACCTATCCAAAAATACAAGTCACGGTCCCAAACTCTCTCCGGTTAAAGATATGACTAAAATACCCTTAAATAATTAAATAAGGGTTAAATTTGGGAAAATTTGGGGTCGGGGTGTTACACTTATAGCTTTCTCTCACAGTAATTTTCAACAATAAGTGATTTTCTCATAGTTCACCAAACGGGCTGGGCTTCTCAAAATTTGTAAAAGATCACTTATCACCTCAAATAAGCAATGTCAAACGGGCACTAAGACATGTTGAAATACTTCATTTTAGCTTAACTAAGAAAATGTGGAATTCGAAAGTACATTACACTATCACTAGGGTCGCCCTGACTTTTGGGTGGCCCTAGGTGATAAACTAAATGAGGCCCCTTCCCTTAGTATACAATTGCAAAAAAACAACAAATAAAATGATTTTACGTACCGTACAGAGCACGTGAATAATGATTTTACGATAAACAATTATAGAGCATAATCCTACCTGGTCAGTTATAAATCAGAGTCTAAGTCTCTTATTAGCAAAGTCATTGTCTATGTATAATCTAGAAATTGAAAAAATAGTTTGATGGATAGGAACAAATATATAATATAAAAAATTATAAATATGATTACCTTTTCAATTTCTCATGTTCCTCCCCTCTTGGTCACCATCAATTTCAAAGACAATTTGTGAGCTTTTTAGTGTGAGATTGATTCTTAGAGCCACAATATGATATGAGAAAAAAAGAATGAGGGAAATTGAAAATAATGGGTGGATTGAAGAGAGATGAGGAAAACGGAGAAAAAATATGGTGGTGGATTATTAAGATATGGGTGGATTAAATAGAGTTCTTCCATGGAGAAACTAACTAGGAGAGGAATTGCCCTCCTCAAGCACATGTTGTTTATGTTTTTGCGTGGGAAACGAAGAAACCTTCTGAGAAGAGGAAACGAAGAAACCTAATTTAATTGCGTGTTGTTTATGTATTTATTTTTATTTTTATATATAATAAATTGGACAATAGTATATATATAATATTAAAAAAAATTGGGGCCCCTTAATTGGAGGCCCATGGCCACCCTCTCGCCCACCCCCAAAAAGGCCAGCTCTGACTGTCACTGTAGCTCGTTGCGAATGCGTTTTCATTTTTATTTTTATTTTTATACACAAGGAAGATATGCGAATGCATATTTATTAAGCGCGGATGCTAATTAAGCTTTTCTATAGATCACTATATCTTATCTGCTGACTTCTTATTCTAGCTAGGTTAAAATCACACTATTTGTTCTTCTCTCATGCAAAGAAGTTGATAAATTATCAAGAAATCCAACCACATATTAGTCTCTTTTATATCATTATGATATATTGGGTAAACCAACCCTCTAGGGCCAATATTTAAACTACACAATAAATCACAAATACAATTGACGAAGAGAAGATTTTATAGCGGAATAAACTTCATGCCAGCCATTCTGCGAAGGGTGAATCGTGTCCCAAAAGAAAGAAAGTTTGGGCTTATCGCATACAGTGTACTTCTTTGCTCCACTCTCATCCACACTCCCGCATGAGTATTCATTGCTCACCCCAACACAGCACGGCTTTAGTGGATTAATCTGGAGTGTCGAATATCCTGCTATCCAAAAAAAAGTTCAAGTAGTATACATGAGTTCACATTTCTGAACCACCTTACATACAGATGAGGAGGATCCACATAGTCGGTACCGACCTCTATTAGAAAAGTGGTTGATGACTAAATGTGACATATCCGAAAGAGTCATACTAGTAGAAAGGACCAAGATTACTTAATTACCTTGATGGTGTTTTGGGAGCATAATTGCAGACAGAGACGCGTTATAAAGATCCAAGATTACAAATGAAGATTTCTTAGTCTCCTTGTTCAACTCTTCAACTTTTTGACGCAAAATCTGGTTATGGAAAATTGAAACCAGATTGGCAACTTCACTACAATTCTGATATGAAAGAAAGGAAGTCATGCGGGGCAGACATCCCAGGGGCCCTATTGCTGTAACAGCTATTTTTCCCACTCCCAACCCATATATACGCTCCAGATCCACAGCAAGCTGCTTAATAATGAATTTAGTGACCACTGCGAAATCCTGAAGGTATGATAATTGTGCAGTACAATAATAGTTAAGTAAAATTTTAGAAATGTCACATGAACTCATACATTATTTTTTATTTTCTTACGTTAGAGAAAAACTTAAGAGATGTCATCTCGATTTTTTTAAATCCATGATTTAACTCCATATGCTAATGCTAACTCTGTTATAGAATCTATTAAAGAAAATCATGTGTTATACACGTCTCACTTAAATTATTAAAGAAAAAGAAAAAAAAAAAAAAGGCTTTCCGACTTGCCTACATTGCATGCATGTCAACAAACAGATAGAGTTAGCTTAACCACTTACCTCAGTGTGGTTGCCAAGATAAGCAGCGTAGTCGTTACCTGCAACTGATACGAGAGCAATGGACGAGTTAACGACGTCGTTTATGGTACTATAGAGTTTTTGTTCAAGCAGCTGTTGGAAAAAGTCGATTTGGGTGGTCAAGTTTGGTCCACCAAACACTGTATCAAAAACACCTGTCCCTCCATATGCAAAGTTCATCCCAGACCCTAGTTTTGATTTCTTCACAAATTTTCTTAGTGTGTAAGGCACTGGAGATCTTATGCCCAAAAAGGAAGCTGCAATATATTGCAACATCTCAGAGAGGCATTTCATAAAATAAAATACTGGTTTTTTTCTTGTTTTCTTTTTGTTTTTAGAATTTGGTTAAACAAATAATAATGCAATTACAAATTAAAATATAGACAAAATCATGCACTCAAAATCCCAATCTAGTAGTAAGAGCATCCACAGTTAGGGGTGTATTTTTGATTTAACATCCTCTTTAACATCCTCCGGAGGGTATAAATATGATTTTTACTCCAATAGGGAATATGTAAATTCAAAGATATATATTTAATTTTCTTGTCAAAATTCGTTTTTGTGTGTTTTTTTTTCCCAAACAAATAGACTTAAAAATATTTATATAATGTATATTTGAATTGTCCATGCTTAAAGAATATATGAAGAATAATTTCTTGTCAAATATTTCACATGCAAACATACTAGAAAAAGTAAAATTCAACTACAGAGGCAAACATACGCTCATAATCTTACATATATTTTTGGACTGAGGAAAATACTCTTAAGAGAGAGAAAAGGAACCTACATAATCAGTGAGCACGAGACTATCTGAAAATCGATCAGCTGATTTTCCCGGAAAATTGATGCCATAAGGTTCCTTTCATGAAGCAGACACATATTTTCCAGTATTTCCAGTATTAGCATATGAGTCCCCGAAAACGAAAAACTTCACAGAACCATATTATGACGATGATGGTCTGCCGCTATATATCAAATGCAAAAAGGGACAAAGAGTAAATGTGACAATATAAATACATTTTTCTTTGTCTAAATAATAATTTGTGGCTACAATTAATCTATGATTATCAAGAACATGTATATCTGTTTTTGTAGCACTAACCTGTAAACGTGGCGATGTATAAAAGGAAGAGACAAGAAGAGGCTATGGCTGTTTGCTTCTCCATTTAAAAGCAGAGATTTCGGATGTGTTGAAAAATAAAAAACTATATGATATGAAGTGATATTGTGGGTGGAAGAAACTGGCAGTCTTATGTATATATATGAGCATGATGCAAAGCAATAGGTTAGGTTTTACAGCTTAGAAAAGGGGCTCGCAAAAATGCATAGATTATTACCATGACTAAAATTAAGTGAAATGCAAAAAAAAATGTACATGCTAAATGCAGAAGTTCTGAATCCCATAATATAATTCACTCCATTTAAATTTTGGTGACATTATTAATACTATTTCCATTCGAGGAATTTTCCATCTATAAACATTTCTGAAATTCAACAATTTTGTTGCAACACTTGGAAAGTTGTTTATCTTTACTAAATTTGTTGACCTTATTGGTACTATTTCTCTATAATAAAAAATAATTATTATAGTATCCATAAATAAGCTTACTTCAAAGCCAGACAAATTATTTTGATTTAAATTCTTCATAACTTGAGCAGATGAAATGAGTTAGGCATAATTGTAGCAATGGTCCCTGGACTATACTCCAACTTTACTTTTCGTCCCTCACATTGATAAATTGTTACCGTCGTACTTTAATTATGCCTCCAGTTACAGAAACCGTCCTTGCCGTCATCTCTATCAAATTTTCTGTTAAAAATGATGACATGGCATTGACAAGTCCTACTTGACATGGGCAAAAATGTATTTTCGCACAAAATTTAAAACAAAAAATTATCAAATCATATCTGAAAGGATCCGCCCCGAATTTTTCAGAACTCGAGGCGAACCCTTGGGAATTCCCGACATCCTCCCGATGCCAGGCCCAAATACTAAAAACCGAGACTTCCTGCCGAAAATTCGGCAGAGTCTCCCATATAAATTGGACATTTCCCAAAATTTATACCTGCATGAAGACGCATTTAATATTCCCAACTGGCAGCATGCACAATATAATTTCATGCAATTCACACAAATGGTCTTCGGCCTTCTAATAATTCTTAACCAACTACCAAACAATTCAAATACCAATTATGACTAATATTTAGTCTGCGGCTGCACCTAATAACCTTAGGCTGCCTACGTACCCTCCTTGAGGGATCAAGCCACACGTAGTTCTTCCTTAAAACCCAATTCCACACTTGGGTGATACCTTATTGCATTTCTCTTGATTTCATATAATCTCCCCATACGCCGGTACAACCAACGCCACGTATGGGGCCTGTCAACACGCCGGATAACCTACGCCACGTGCGACCATGCCATACTATCATAATATCTCCCCATACGCCACGTATGGGGTCTGTCTCAACGCCGGATAACCTACGCCACGCGAGACCTGCACATCATATCACAAATCTCCCCATACGCCGGTACAACCAACGCCACGTATGGGGTCTGTCTCAACGCCGGATAACCTACGCCACGCGAGACCTGCACATCATATCACAAATCTCCCCATACGCCGGTACAACCAACGCCATGTATGGGGTCTGTCGACACGCCGAATAACCTACGCCACGTGTGACCTCAACACAATATCACATAATCTCCCCATACGCCGGTACAACCAATGCCACGTATGGGGCCTGTCTCAACGCCGGATAACCTACGCCACGTGAGACCTGAACATCATATTACAAATCTCCCCATACGCTAGTACAACCAACGCCACGTATGGGGCCTGTCCCAACGCCGGATAACCTACGCCACGCAGGACCTAACTTTCACTTGGCGGTACTTGTAGCGAATCCAAAATCCGAGGAGGTATCTAAGGTAGTGCGTATAGCACTCCAAACTGACATTCTAGACTCTGTTGTACCCTTGTACAAACTTATTATAATTATAATAATAAATATTAATTCTAATATTGTGTAACCCTCCACAATAGTCTAGCACTCGATAATCTCCCCTGGAAAGGTAAGATTACTCCGGGAGACCCACGATCAACCAAGGGTCAAACTACTCTAACCCTGGTCAAACGGACCTGCAGAACCCACAACCTCCAATTTCCGATCCGAAAGTCCCTATGGGTTCTACCAGGTATAGGACACTTGTCCTGCAAGTTTGGTTCAGATCGGACGGTCGGATTACTCACGATCGCACGATCTGAGAATTAATATAAAATATAAACTTTAAATTATTATTCGGAACATCCGGGGCTCCGATTCACGATCCGTGAATTCCTACACGATCCTAGAAATACCTAGATTAACATATATTAAATTTGGGACCATCCAACGGTCCCAACCTATCGAACCCGGATAACGCACAATATGCGATCGTCCGTTCGATAGTCAAACGACGTCCGAATTGAGATCCGCGAAATCCTACGCACTCGTGACAACCTAAGGATCTCATCGATATATAGTGTCACTTTTTCTACAGTGCCCACGCGCCGCCGCACTCGCCGGCCGCGCGTGAGTGTCCAAAACGATAACGCTTCGCCGGAAAATCTCAAAACGGCAACACTTTAGGATCACAATAACTTGAGCTTTATCTTCAATCTTGGCATGTCCCGCCACCTAGCAAGAATGGTGGCACCATCTCTAGCTACAATACTCTTGATCCAACACCTCATACTAGAGAGTCTACCTCATGTTTCTTATGTCTTTTAAGCCTTAACTCCTAAGTTTTCAATAAAATATAATATAATTCAAGATAAGATAGGTTTATTCAAATCTATCACTCACTTAGATATCTACCCAACGTGCACACTGCCATGCAAATAATAATATGGGTTTATATATAAACTAATAGTGAAAATTGCACATATATATAATGAATATAACAAATAAATCTTCAAACTGTATAATTTTATAAATACGGGGTTTCACAGTTACGATCTACGAAAGCTCAGTGGTACAACCGTAAATATTTCAAAGTTTAATTTTTCTCTCCCTATCTCTCTCCCCCTTCCCCCTTAACAGACCAAGCAATTTTTGGGCCAATGCCACCATCTTTGGCCACCAGCTGAGCTGGGACCCATCCCAAAACGACCGGCTAACTTCCCTCTTCCTACCCCACCCCTCCGCCGCCTATCTCGTCAGCCCAGGGCACTGGAAAATAGCAAAATACGACTGGTTTGACCCAAAATTTCTATCGTTCGTTCCGGTGATTCCGGCCACCAAATTCGTCAATCTAGGTATGCTTTCTCATTCTTGCAACGTGTCCTAGCTGATGATTAGATTGATTACGATCAATTTTTTAGTTTTTTGGAACTCGATTTATAGCTTAAAGTTTTGCCGATTTTTGGCTCGTGTTTCCGGCAAGTTCTGATCACTTTTTGGCCATGGTCCAAGAACAAAAGTTGCTCCACTTGTTGTCTTGATCATGTAGGTATAGGATTGATGGGTGTTTCGGGAATTTTTCGATCGTCGAAATTTCTAAAGACACCCACACACAACAGGCACGTGTGAAGGGTCATGGGAACTGTTTAGGTGACCCATTTGGTCCTAAAATGATCTCAATGTCGTCCCAAGCACGACGGTATGTTCGGATTTGAATTTGGTTATCGTTTGACTGTTAATCGGATTTATGCATATTAAGTGTTATCCGGATTCGATATGTTCGGACTTTTGGATCGACTCCATTTCGAAATATGTTGATCTAGGCATCTCTAGAATTGTGTAGGAATTCACGGATCGTGAATCAGAGCCCCGGATACTCCGATTCAATTATTCAAAGATTAGGTTAAACGACAACCAACTGATTGTGCGATCGTGAGAGATCCGATCGTTCAATTCGAACCAAACTTGCAGGACATGTATAATGAACCTTGTTGAACCCATAAGAACTTTCGAATTGAAAATCGGAGGTTTTGGGCCCCACAGGCCAGGTTTGGAAAGTTTGACCACTCGGTTGACCGAGCGTCTTCTGAGGCTATTCTACTATCCAAAACGCATAGTCGGACCTTAAGAACTTCTCGTTCATCGTGCACAATTAAATCCTCGGAAACTAGGATTTTATTTTAAAGTTCCCGTTCAAAGTATCTTATATTAATCTCGCCCTCGTATTTTTAAATAGGTACTTTGACCCAGTATATACAGCAGGCGGGACCCTCTTAGGGTCAAGCAGCGTGGCACTACCTGTGAGTGTACTTTGTTTTGAAATAGCATTACTTTATCGATTAAATTACCATCCATCTAATATGGATTTTTATGATTATGGAATGGGTATATATATATATATATAATTTAATTATGGATATTTCGACTATCTAGATATTTAAAGTTTATAATTGTTTGGAATATGGATTATATATGTTGAGAAATTGCTATTCACTTTTTGATTAAATAAATAGGCATGAGATTAATATGAGTTGGGTAGTTTATGGATTGTGATGTGAATATGTGACTGCACCATGCTAAGTACCCTTCCCTGGTTATTGTATTCATACGTGGCATTGAATTATTTGGCATGTAGGCACATTTGGTTTTGTTGTACTTTATCACACGTGACATTGGATTATCTGGCATGTGATAAAGCAGTCTGCGCGCGTAGGACTTAGTGGTTGGAGTTGGCCACATGTGGCATTAGAATTTTCAGTGTGTGTGATGTAGAGTGTTAGTTCCCCGATTGGACAGCTCATCCCTAGACACAGGGTAGAAAGCTGAATCCCTGCGAATTAGTCAAACAATCCCTCTGTTGGATTGTTTCCCCGGTACTAGAGTTGGTGTGATACTATCTTATATATATAATATGTATATCATAGTATTCGTATACTTATGGAATTAGGGGTATATACTTATATAGTATGAGTCATCATAGCCTACATATATATTCGTATATATGTATATATAAATGTATGAGTCGATTATTTTAAAGTCATTCTTACGTATTTCGTTTTATAAGTCTATGTTTCTGGAACGGTTTGGGTTGGAGTCAAAGGGTTTGATTTGAATATTATTATATGATATCGGGGAAGTGAGAATACTTTGATTTCACAATGATTATGTAGGAATAGTATCAATTGCATGTTTTAGCATTATTTTTCAAACGGTAGGGTTAGTATGTTGTTTTCAAATATAACCAAACTTTATTTTTGTCCACTCACATGTTTTCTATTTTACGCCTCCCAGGCAATAGATAGACTCGTACTGAGCGGCCTAGCCGAGATCCTAACTTCCTAGCCCAAAACTCTTGTAGGATGACTTTCTTCGTTTTTATTTCCGTCGAACTTTATGCTTCACTTGTAAACTGAATATTATTAGATATGCTCTGTTATAGCCTATCTTAGGGTTGATTGTAAACCCGGAGGCCTATTATGTAAACTGCATATTATTATCTTGTGCATGCTGCCGGTTGAGATATATAAATGTGTTTGAACAGGTTGAAAATTTTGGAAATGTCCGCTTTTTAGTGGAGACTCTGCCGAAATTTCGGCAGAAAGTCTCGCCCCTTTTTAGTAAGTGGACCCGGCATCAGTATGATGTAGGAAATGTCTGTTCAGGGGAGACTCTGCCGAAATTTTGGGAGAAAATCTCGCCCCTTTTTAGTAAGGGGTCCGACATCAGTATGATTTAGGATAATCTACAGGAATCGTTGTGGATTTCGAGAAATTCGGGGCGAGTCCTGTCAAGTTCTATTCTATTGATACCTATTTTACCATTGGACAAAGTGTTACTAGTTCCATCTTTATCTGTGCCGCAAGTTACTAAGTAGTTAAATTATGTTATACTGATGTATTTGTCTTTTGTCTTACTAAAGGATAACTAGACTCAGGAGATCCTTGGTCGTGGTACTAAAAAAAGGAGCTTTATTATGTGGATCATGTGGCAACTAGTTGGGTTCTTAGTGTTGGTAGCACAGAAATGTCTCAGCATCGTTGAATTTGGTTGCTATTTTGGATATTTATGGTGACAGGACCTGCCCAAATTCCTCCTTGGAATCTATGACTAACACTGTTCCCATCTAGCACCTAACCGATGCTGGGCCCAGTTACTAAAATAACCCTATTCCGTGAACGACAAAAAGAAATGGGCCGAGTCTTCTACCAAAATATCGTCAGAGCCCCCCTCGAAAAATGAAAAGTTCCCAAATTTGTCCACCTATAAAACAAGACATTTAAAATCCCAACTGGCAGCACATACAATGCTAAAGCACACAGTTTACAAAATAGGCCTCTGGCCTCAATTTCAACCCTACATGGGCAATACCAGAGCAATCTAAGAAATTTTTTAGTTTACACAACCAACGTAGTTTCGAAAGGAAATGAACAATGGATATCCCAACAAACTACCAAACACGCTAAGAAGTCAATTCATGCCTTAAACAAGGCAAACAATAAATTCAAATATAAATTATGACTATTAAATTTCAACATGCATCACTTAACCTTTCATATTTCAATATATGAGGTTTTAGCCTCCTAACACAATCACACTTTCACCTAAATTTCAGGACCAACAACAAGGTCCGAATCAATCTCTCTAAAACAACGTGACTAACATTTAGTCTGCACCTAATAACCTTAGGCTGCCTACGTACCCTCCCTGAGGGATCAAGCCACACGCAGTTTTTCCCTACGACCCAATTCCTCACATAGGCGATACCTTATTTCATTTCTCTGTATTTCACATAATCTCCCCATACGACGGTACAACCAACGCCACGTATGGGGCCTGTCAACACGCCGGATAACCTACGCCACGTGCGACCATACCATACTATCACAATATCTCCCCATACGCCGGTACAACCAACGTCAGGTATAGAGTATGTCTCAACGCCGGATAACCTACGCCACGCAAGACCTGCATATCATATCACATATCTCCCCATACGCCGGTACAACCAACGCCACGTATGGGCTCTGTCGACACGCCGGATAACCTACGCCACGCGCGACCTCAACATCATATCATAATATCTCCCCATACGCCGGTACAACCAACACCACGTATAGGGTCTATCTCAACGCCGGATAACCTACGCCACGCGAGACCTGCATATCATATCACATATCTCCCCCTACGCCGGTACAACCAACGCCACGTATGAGGTCTGTCGACACGCCGGATAACCTACGCCACGTGCGACCTCAACACAATAACACATAATCTCCCCATACGCCGATACAACCAACACCACGTATGGGGCCTGTCCGGAACCCGGATAACCTACGCCACGTGGGACCTAACTTTCACAGGGTGGTACTTGTAATGTAACCGAAATCCGGGGAGGTGCCTAAGGTAGTGCGTATAGCACTTCAAACTGACATTCTAGACTCCTTTTTTACCTTTACAAATGTATATAAATATATAATTTACTTCTAATATTGTGTAAACCTCAACAATAGTCTAGCACCCAACAATCCCCTTGGGAAGGTGAGACTACTCCGGAAGATTCACGGTCAACCAAGGGTCACACTACCCTAACCCTGGTCAACCGGGCCTACGGGGCCCACGACCTCCAAATTCCGATCCGAAAGTTCCTATGGGTTCTACAAGGTATAGGACACTCGTCCTGCAAGTTTGGTCCAAATCGGACGGTCAGATCGCTCACGATCGCACAATCTGACGGTTATTATAAAACATAAACTTTAAATTATTTAATCAGAATATCCGGAGCTCCGATTCACGATCCGTGAATTCCTACACGATCCTAAAAATACATAGATTAACATATATTAAATTCGAGACCATCCAATGGTCCCAACCTATCGAACCCGGATAACGCGCAATATACGATCGTCTGTTCGATAGTCAAACGACGTCCGAATTGAGATCCGCGAAATCCTACGCACTTGTGACAACCTAAGGATCTTATCGAGACATAGTGCTACTCCACTACCCTCGCCCACGTGCCGCCACACGCGCCAGCAGCATTGGGTGTCCAAAGCGATTATGCATCGTCGGAAAATCTCAAAACCACGGCTCCAAACTCCTACTCTAGGTATAACACCCTATTTGGAGCCACTTTTGTTCTTGGACCCACCCCAAAAACTGACCGGAAGTGGCCGGAATCGCGATCCCAAAACCGACCGAATTTCAATTCGTAAATCGAATTGGCTACGCTAAGAATCGATCCAATCCTACCCAACAGGCAGCTAAAGCATGAAAAGTATGTGAGAAACCATACCTCGCTCGTTGGAATTAGTGGCCGGAGGAGGGAGATCGACGGCGGTGAAGATCGGACGACATCGGCCGCTTCTTCTCCATTTTCCGGCAAAACCACGGTGGCTGGAGGCGGGAGTCGGTTGGGGCTGGAAGAGGACGAGGCCCTGGTCATTTTGGTACCGGCCTCGTCCACAGCTGTGGCTGGTGGCCGAAGTTTCGAGGAGAGAGAGAGAGAGAGAGAGAGAGAAATCTGATTTTTATAAAAATTTCATTTCGAAATAATTACGATTGTGTCACTGGGTTTCTTTTGACCATATCTCTCTCGTTACAACTCCGATTCGAGCCCACTACGTGTCTACGAACTCGTCTCAGTACGACCTATCCAAAAATACTAGTCACTGTCCCAAACTCTCTCCGATTAATAAAATGACCAAAATGCCCTTATCTCAAGGGTAAATTTTGTATTTTCCCTTAAATACTTTAAATAACTTAAATAAGGGTTAAATTTGGAGTTTGGGTGTTATATTTGTGTACCAAGAACGAAGACTTAAAGAGAGAAATCATGGAGGAGGCACACTGTTCAACCTATTCTATGCAACCGGATAGTACTAAGATGTATAGGATACTACGTGAGTACTACTCGTGGCCGCATATGAAGGGTGACAAAGCTAGATATGTGAGCAGGAATGCCGTACACACACACCAATACAAAAGAGTCGGGCAACAGTGATGAGAAGAAAATGCTCTTCCATGGTCCATTTAAGTGTTGAATTATTTCATCTGAATTTTTTTGGCAATATCAGTGTTCTTGGGACTTGGGAGTATAAAGTTTGGGGAGAGGACTCGGTTAAGATATATGCAACTTGCAAGAAGTGAGCATTTCATAAACCGAAAATGTGGGGGCTTGGTGTCTAAAGATTATTTTAGGGTGTCGGTCCATAGAATCACCCAATTTGATATCAGACGGATAATGGAAAGTTGAAATGGTCACCCGAGCTGAAGTGAGATTTCTACTCTTCCTATTCATCTCCATTGTCCTTTAGTTTCTCCTCACTTTCTGTTGCTTTTCTTTTTTAATTGTGACCATCTAGATGTTAATATAAACAAAGACTATTAGTAGACTAACTAAAGACTAACTAAGAAAAATCTTTAGTAAGGCTTCGCATCATCACAGATTCACATGTGTGAACAAAGACTATACAAGCAAAAAAAAGAACTAGACAATAGGCTAACTAAACAAAGACCATGACAATACAGCATCCACACAAACGCCGATCCAGTTTCTGTTTTTGTCCATTTCCTCACCCTGGCTTGTATTAAAGAATGCTTGGAATGAAAAAGCGCGTTCCTTGTTTCACCAATACTTTAACACGTTATATATGTATATATATTGTAATATAAACGATAGTCTAAACTCATATACACAATTAAGATGTCATGGTGATTCGAACCTAAAATCTTTGGTCTGTCAAATAAATTCTCCTCAGCCATGTATAAGAGCCTATTGGGGTTGACATGCTTGTGACTCAAATTATGTGCCCCTTGCATTACTGTTCAATAAAAGCTGGATTGGATAATGGCCAGTTTTTGTATTTTTTAAAAAAAATAATATATATATATATATATTTGTGTCCAACACGTTTTAACAAAAAAATAGAAAGCATAATTGTAGATATTCTTAATATCACCACCGTTTTCTTTTTCTTTCTTTTTTCAAAATCCCACAACCACCTTCAACCTCACCAGATCCAAATCCTGTAACTCCTTTGTAACAATTACTTTAATCAATGCAAGACAACAATTGTCTCAAATGTCTCTCGGTTTTGCATTTATATAAACTAGCCTCTCTGCACACGCTTCCGTGCCTGTAAGAGGCTTTTTTTCTTAAAATTTAAATTTATTTTAGAATTAAAAAAGATAATGGGTAGTTGTGTTCTATAAAAATTGGATCCATTATCTGATTTTTCTTTTAATTTTAATTTTTTTTATATGAAAAATTTTGAATTTACCATATTATCCTCATTTAATTAATAATTTCAATTCTTAATGTTTGTATTAACTAAGAGCATTTTCTGTATTTTAAATTTTTAACCATTCTCTACCTTTTGCTTTATATATATAGATTACACAAACATCAACGCGCTCACATGGATACGTTTTTAATGAAATTATGATGCAACAAGTTTCTACTAAACAACTACATATTGGCCATGGTTGTTGACGAGTTAGTCCTATAAATTAAGAAATCCTTTTATTTTGTTGGACCTTACCTAATACCTACCATCATCGACAATGATACCTTAATAATTTGAAATTTCAGTCTTTTGTTTGCTCTTTGCGTCAAGTACTTTTTGAGTATTGTGTATCAATTCGGATTTTAAAAATATGTTTTGTTACGAAAAATCTTTGCTGAGATTTCTGATATCCACATGTGAACAAAGACTTAGACAAAATGCTTATTAAACAAAGACCGACAATTAACAAGTCATTCTTTACTCGAAGTCTAATTCATTTCATGCCCAAATCAGTGTTTGGTGGTTCCCGACCTCCATTCACTATTGTTGAGTTGAGTCACTTTAGGGCAAATCTAATTATCTGTACGTGGATAATTATCTGTACGTCGATTTTTCTTTTGATTTTGACATGTAACAATCTTTAGACGTCTTAGTTTTCATAAAACCGTCGTCTAATGTTGTCGAAGATTTCATTTTAGGCTAACTATATAGTAATTACACGTCAGTTCGTAATAAATCTGGACGTTGAATGTGTAAACAACGTCGGGTATTAACCGTCGTTGTTTTATGTACAAAAGATGACGGTGGATTTCATGACGGTTTGAAAACCTTCTAGACGATGGTGGTTTTCCGTCGTCTATTTCAATTTTTGTAGTAGTGATAGCTAGATATGTGAGCAGGAATGCCTTACACACACACCAAAAGAGTCGGGCAACAGTGATGAGAAGAAAATGCTCTTCCATGGTCCAGTAAAGTGTTGAATTATTTAATCTTTATTTTTTTGGCAATATTAGTGTTCTTGGGACTTGGGAGTATAAAGTTTGGGGAGAGGACTCGGTTAAGATATATGCAACTTGCAAGCAGTGAGCATTTCATAAACCTAAAATGTGGGGGCTTGGTGTCTAAAGATTATTTTAGGGTGTCGGTCCATAGAATCACCCAATTTGATATCAGACGGATAATGGAATGTTGAAATGGTCACCCGAGCTAAAGTGAGATTTCTATTCTTCCTATTCATCTCCATTGTCCTTTAGTTTCACCTCACTTTCTGTTGCTTTTCTTTTTTAATTGTGACCATCTAGATGTTAATATAAACAAAGACTATTAGTAGACATACTCGGTGGGCTATTTTTTTTTTTTTTTAAAGACTAACTGAGAAAAATCTTTAGTAAGGCTTCGCATCATCACAGATTCACATGTGTGAACAAAGACTATACAAGCAAAAAAAAGAACTAGACAATATGCTAACTAAACAAAGACCATGACTATACAGCATTCACACAAACACCGATCCAGTTTCTGTTTTTGTCCCTTTCCTCACCCTAGCTTGTATTAAAGAATGCTTGGAATGAAAAAGCGCGGTCCTTGTATCGCCAATACTTTAACACATTATATATGTATATATATTGTAGTACAAATAGTAGTCTAAACTCACACACAATATTAAGATGTCATGGTGATTCGAACCTGAAACCTCTGGTTTGTCAGATAAATTCTCCTCAGCCATATATAAGAGCCTGTTGGGGTTGACATGCTTGTGACTCAAATTATGTGTCCCTTGCATTACTGTTCAATAAAAGCAGGATTGAATAATGACCAGTTTTTGTATTTAAAAAATATACATACATATATATATATATATATTTGTGTCCAACACGACCAATTTTAGTGATGGAGAAAAGATATAGAGATGGGAGTGGATCCACTATCCCCAAACCAAATTAAAACTAAACTAATCTAATAGGTTTCAAGTGTTTTTAGCTAAATTTTAGTAAAAAAATAGAAGGCATAATTGTAGATATTCTTAATACCACCACCGTTTTCTTTTTCTTTTTTGTCAAAATCCCACAACCACCTTCAACCTCACCAGATCCAAATCCTGTAACTCCTTTGTAACAATTACTTTAATCAATACAAGACAACAATTCTCTCAAATGTCTCTCCGTTTTGCATTTATAGAACACGTCCCAACCATTTACACAAACATCAACGCGCTCACACGGATATGTTTTTAATGAAATTATGATGCAAATAATTACATACTCGGTTTTGTCCTCAGGCTTTTGGAGATATTATTAGTGTAACAAGTTTCTATTAAACAACTACATATTGGCCCTGGTTTTTGACGAGTTAGTCTATAAAATAACGAATCCTTTTATTTTGTTGAACCTTACCTAATACCTACCATCATCGACAATGATTCCTGTATAATTTCAAAATTTTATTTTGCAGGACCTCACCTAATACCTACCATCATCGATAATGATACCTTAATAATTTGAAATTTCAGTCTTTTGTTTTCTTTTTGCGTCAAGTACTTTTTGAGTATTGTGTATCAATTTGGATTTTAAAAATATGTTTTGTTACGAAAAATCTTTGCTGAGATTTCTGATATCCACATGTGAACATAGACTTAGACAAAATACTTATTAAACAAAGACCGACAATTCACAAGTCATTCTTTACTCGAAGTCTAATTCATTTCATGCCCAAATCAGTGTTTGGTGGTTCCCGACCTCCATTCACTATTGTTGAGTTGAGTCACTTTAGGGCAAATCTATATTTCTTTCACTGTTTGAAATGAAAGGACCCGCCCCGAATTTTCTCAAAATCCGAGACGAACCCTTTGGAATTCCTGACATCACCCCGATGCCAGGCCCACTTACAAGAAAACCGAGACTTCCTGCCGAAATTTCGGCAGAGTCTCCCCTATAATTTGGACATTTCCCAAAATTTCAACCTGCATAAAAACACATTTAATATTCCTAACTGGCAGCATGCACAATATAATTTCATGCAAATTCTCATATATGGCTTTCGGCCTTCCAAAATTCTCAAACAACTACCAAACAATTCAAATACCAATTATGATTAATATTTAGTCTGCGGCTGCACCTAATAACCTTAGGCTGCCTACGTACCCTCCTTGAGGGATCAAGCCACACGTAGTTCTTCCCTAAAACCCAATTCCACACTTGGGCGATACCTTATTTCATTTTTCTGTATTTCACATATTCTCCCCATACGCCGGTACAACCAACGCCACGTATGGGGCCTGTCAACACTCCGGATAACCTACGCCACGTGCGACCATGCCATACTATCATAATACCTCCCCATACGCCGGTACAACCAACGCAACGTATGGGGCCTGTCCCAACGCCGGATAACCTACGCCACGCGGGACCTCAATATCATATCACAAATCTCCCCATACGCCGGTACAACCAACGCCACGTATGGGGTCTGTTGACACGCCGGATAACCTACGCCACGTGCGACCTCAACACAATATCACATAATCTCCCCGTACGCCGGTACAACCAACGCCACGTACGGGGCCTGTCTCAACGCCGGATAACCTACGCCACGTGAGACCTGAACGTCATATTACGAATCTCCCCATACGCCGGTACAACCAACGCCACGTATGGGGTCTGTCCCAACGCCGGATAACCTACGCCACGTGGGACCTAACTTTCACTTGGTGGTGCATGTAGTGAATCCAACATCCGGGGAGGTACCTAAAGTAGTGCGTATAGCACTCCAAACTGACATCCTAAACTCTGTTGTACCCTTGTACAACCATATATAATTATAATCATATAAATTAATTCTAACATTGTGTAACCCTCCACAATCATCTAGTACCCGATAATCTCCCCTAGAAAGGTGAGATTACTCTGGGAGACTCACGGTCAACCAAGGGTCAAACTTCTCTAACCCTGGTCAAACGGACCTGCAGAACCCACGACCTCCAATTTCCGATCCGGAAGTCCCTATGGGTTCTACCAGGTATAGGACACTTGTCCTACAAGTTGGGTTCAGATCGGACGGTCGGATTTCTCACGATCGCACGATCCGACGGTTAATATAAAATATAAACTTAAAATTATTATTCGGAACATCCGGGGCTCCGATTCACGATCCGTGAATTCCTACACCATCCTAGAATTACCTAGATTAACATATATTAAATTTGGGACCATCCGACGGTCCCAACCTATCGAACCCGGATAACGCATACTATGCGATTATCCGTTCGATAGTCAAACGACGTCCGAATTGAGATCCGCGAAATCCTACGCACTCGTGACAACCTAAGGATCTCATCGGAACACATCGCTACTTTTTCTACAGTGCCCACGCGCCGCCGCACGCGCCGGCAGCGCGTGGGTGCCCAAAGCGATAACGCTTCGCCGGAAAATCTCAACATCTCGGCTCCAAACTCCTACCCTAGGTATAACACCCTATTTGGAGCCACTTTTGTTCTTGGACCTACCCCAAAAAGTGGCCGGAAATGGCCGATCAAGGCGGCCGAAGTTTTGGCCGATTTTCAATTCGAAAATCGAGTGATCTAGAGATCGAATCGATCAAAACCCAACCAACAGGCAGCTAGAACAGCTCGAGAGGTTCAAAATCCATACCTGGGTCGACGGAATTGGTGGCCGGAGGAGGGAGATCGACGGCGTTGAAGTTTCGACGACTTTCCGGTGGTTTTCTGCATTTTCCGGCCAGCACAGGCCATGTCGCCGGCGGGGAACGGTTGGGGAAGGAAGGGGACGTCGTCCCGGTCGTTTTGGTACCGGCCCCGCCCACAGCCGTGGTCGGTGGCCGGAGATACGAGGAGAGAAAGAGAGAGGGCCGACGGGAGAGAGAGAGAAGTCGCGGGAGAGAGAGAGAGAGAGAGAGAGAAACCAGATTTTATAAAAAAAATCCCATTTTGAAATATTTACGATTATGCCACTGGGTTTCTTTTGACCATATCTCTCTCGTTACAACTCCGATTCGAGCCCACTACGTGTCTATGAACTCGTCTCAGTACGACCTATCCAAAAATACAAGTCGCGGTCCCAAACTCTCTCCGGTTAAAAATATGACTAAAATACCCTTAAATAATTAAATAATTAAATAAGGGTAAAATTTGGGAAAATTCGGGGTCGGGGTGTTACATGAAATCATTAAATTTCATGGACGCTAATATTATTAGCATTTTTACAGCAACCATGACCAAATGTTATGAAGAAGGAAAATAAACTACAAAACTCTTTTCAATAAGGAATTCGTTGGAAACGTTTTAAGGGTGTGAGTGTGTGTGTAAACTACTGTACAATAAACCTAGAGAAAGCAGCGGGAAAGAAGATAGAAGATAGAAGATGAAAGAAAAGGATTGCCGGTTAAACAAACAAAGGAAGAGAGGGGAGAGAGAATATAATAAAATAATTAATAGTCTTAAAAGTTGGGCTGCTAGGTTGTCCCCAATGTTTAATTATTTTTAAATTTGAATGATGTGTGAAAGAAAAGGATTGCCCATTAAACAAATGCAATTCTAATCATTTAAACAAACTTAATTTGATAATTTAAATGGTGTGTTAAAAAGTTTGGTTCTGCGTGTGTCCCCTAATACATTTCAACATTTACAACATATCAGTCTAAAAAAATATATTTATAATAAAACTCATTTCTTACATTGAATTTTCACATAAAACTTTAAATTGAAGAAAAATTTCAAAAGGGCCAGCTGTAATATTTTTAAATTTGAATGATGTGTGAAATACCATTATTATCCTTGCATTATGTTTTTTAGTTTTTTGAACACTTCTATGGTACATTTAGTCTCTTTAAATGATGTGTGCAATTGTTGTGAAAGTTCTTAACAAACGTAATTGAATCTCTTAAAGATAAAGAGGAAGAATCTTAACATAGTGCTACAAGAAAAAGTACATATCAATAATATTCTAATTGAGTGATCAAATGAATTCAAATTCAAGTGATTTTTCGTACAAATGATCTTTGAATGATTCTACAAAATAGACGGTTTGGATTAGTGAAATAAAATGCGGAGTGGGCCCTACAGGGATGTTGGATCTCTCAATAGAAGCTCTCTGTAAACTTATTTAAGAGATCCCTCTATGAGCCTCTGGAAAAATTTGTATTTTTAGTTGGAGTGATCTGGGTGAAAAAAAAAATTTTGGACTCAACTTGGTGAAGATTGGAATTTCTGGAAATTAAATTTGAATCTTTGGACTTTATTTGGATTTATATTAAGTGTTGGGGAATTTTCTAGAAAATATTTTGAAGGATTTTGGAGAAGTGAAGGTGTTAATGTACGTATGCATTTTGGGTTTTTCTTTTGGCTTCCCTTGACAACTTTGTAATAGGATTTCTATTGTTATTTATCAAGCTCAAGTTTAGATTGAGAATAGCTTCTCTAGGTGTTCTTAACTAACAACTATCATATGGAGGTTCATGCAAATTGGCAAAGGTAAATTGTGCATTGCATAACATTGCATTATACTGTTTTCATAAAATGATGACTAGTCATCTGTTTCTTGGATGACTAGTCATCCTTGCTCTCCAGCTTGATAACCAACTTTTTTGTCCTATTCTTTTTTCTCTCTTGGCTGCCACATGGGATTCTGACCTAAGGGAATTTTTGGTCTGTAAAGGCCTTGCGATTCCTCTTTGGGAAGCCGTCACTTTTGGGGACAAGTTTTGGAAAGTTTCATAGCAAACTTTCGCTTCTTCTTCCTCAAGAGTAACCTTCATATTTTTCATCTTTGAGTTTTCCAAATTGTTTCTTTTTGAAAACTGCATTTGAAATATGAAAACTTCATCTTGCTAGATCAAACACTCTATCATATACATCTAGGTCAGATTCAAGATTGATTTCTTCAAGAGTATGGTTTCTTGAAGAAATTGGTCATTTTCTCCATGAATCCAAATTTCATTTCTGTCTGAGTTAGAGCTTGCAAGATAGTGACATGGGATGAAAGAGCTGGAGAAGGAGCTGCCATTGCCATGAAGAACTGAGCTTCAAGCTTTGCTAAGTTGGAGAACAAGATTGCACAAACGAGGTATAGCTCATCTTCCTAAATAGACCTAGGAATTTCTTGAGCTTGCTAGTGTTCTTTGTAAGAATCTTTTTGCTTAGTAGATTGCCTGGTCAGTTGATGACCCCCAGTTTTTCCCAATGGTGGGTTTCTGGGTGAACAATTTCAGGTTTCTATCTCTGTAAATTTTTTGAGTTTGTGTTCTTGATAGTTGACTAGTCATCTGAATTTGTGCGGTTGACTAGTCATCTTTTTCTGCTGTTTGGTGTTTGCTTGATTATGTTGTCTTCACACACTTTCACCATAGTTGTTGCTAGCACAGGGGATGCCTAGATTGATGGGTCCTTCTGAGTGCCTAGGTTGTCACTAGTAATTCTCTAGGCCTGCAGGTACATCTTGGTATGCTCTGTGTATGTTATTGTTTGGTATAATTCATATCTAACAGTTGACTAGTCATAAGAGTATTTGGTCAAGGTCTAGAGTGTGTGAAGGTTGTTGTGTTCTTGATTGAATATCTTTTAAATTTACCCCTCGTCACCTAAGTACCAATTTCAGAAGGTACAAAAAATAGTAGAGGTGGAGACGAGGCCATTGGAATTTTCAAGGAATTGGTCAGAGCTCGAAGCTATTTTTGGTGGATTTTAGAAGTTCTGGAAAATAAGAAAATTGGAAAATAATTATTTCAGCTGGACACGTGGCGTGATCTGAAGTGTCGATGGCATGCTGACGTAGCTGATCAGAAGGACGAGAAATGTTGACAGGATACTGACGTGTTCTGACAAGTGCTAACATTTCGTTACGCGATTGAAGGTAGACCTTGACTCTCCAATCAGATTTTTGGTTGAGATCCAATGGCCCTGGTTGCACCTCCCATCTCCTCAAATTTCCTTTGGGAGTTGATTTCCTCCCTTGGAGCTTCTCATTCCATCCTTGGTAAGTTTCTCCATTTGAGTTGTTTAATTAGTTTTAATTGTGGTTTAGTTTAGTTTAATTGCCTTAGTTTAGCTTAATTATTAGTTTTTCTATTTAAAATTAGTTAACTAGTTTTATTATTGTTTTAGCTTAATTAAGTAGTTTTATTTAATTAATTTAATTATTCCGAAAACAACTAATTATTTCGCAAATTAGTTTTTTATAAGTTCCTAATTTAGTTTAATTTTTATTTTATATTTTTATTAATTATTGTATTATTAATTAGACTTTAATTAATCTTTAATTAATGTTTAATTAGTGTTTAATTATTTTATTTAATTTCTGAAATTACTTAATAATTAGTAAATAGTTGTGTTTAATTATTTCAAATTATTTTGTGGAGTTTTAAAATTAGTTTCGAATATTATTTTTAATTAAATTTTAATTTCCAAAATTACTTTTAATTAGTAATTAATTAGTTTAAATGAATTTTGGACTTTTGGAAATGAGTTTTAAATTTCCAAAATTTGTTTTAATTATTAAAAATTTATTTTCAACTTCTGAAAAATATTTTCAAGTCCCAAACCAAAATCCTAAAGCTTGGTACCACTTCTAAACTTGTTCCTAACCTTATCTTAAGGATCCAAATTTATTTTTGAGCTTTCCTAAAATTCCTAAAATGCGATTAGTATTTACCACATAACCCAACCTAGGATTTTCACATTAAGTTTCTGACAACGCGTAGGGTTCTGACGTAGGGTTTGTACTTCTACTTAGGGTTCATAAAATGTGGTCCGACCTAACCCTAGCACGTTAAGAGCTTATTGCTGACTTGGCAAGTCAGGTATGTGGGACCAGGCATCATCATTGGACTCCAGGTAGGGAGACCACTAAACCAGGCTTCTATTTTATTATATGTATGAAGTAATAAATATGATTGCATGAGAACTCAACATTATTGCTTTTGGTTCGCATATCTATTGTATGGATTTAATCGTACTTTAGGCATTAGCTTCATTGACAGTGTTCCGAGTTGATATGAGAATGAAGAGGGCATAGTGACCACCTTGGGATTCGATACCCTAAACCTGACCGGGGGTTATATGGACTGACTAGTCCTGCAGTCTACGCAGCTGTGAGGATAGTTCAATGAGGTATAGCCATGGAATGGACACTCTCGCTATTTTGCGCAACCTGAGATGAATAAATTTGTGGTATGGGTAGTTGGCATACGAGGATCGATTATGTAAGATCCCACATCAAACCAACGGAGAGGGGGGTGATGTGCCTTATATGGCACACCCGCATCCATCTAGCACGAGGCCTTTTGGGAGCTCACTGGCTTCGGAGTTGTAAGAACTCCGAAGTTAAGCGAGTGGGAGGCTGGAGCAATCCCAGGATGGGTGACCACCCTGGGAAGTTGCTTCGTGAGCTCCCAGAAACAAAACCGTGCGGGCAGTGAGAGGAGGGCCCAAAGCGGACAATATCGTGCTACGGCGGAGCCGGTCCGGGGTGTGACAGATTATCAAAAGAATGTTACTGAATATCGGAAAACTTGGTTTTAAAAAGTTGTATGAGCATCCATGTTTTATCTTGACATCCTGGTTTAATGGGAAGTAAGTGAAATATTTCTTTTATGTTGTTGTGCATTATGATTTTGGTTTTAAGATAAAACCATGCCTGGGCTATATTTAATAAATATATTTTGGTACCGACTTTTAAACCTAGCCAGGGGTCTCCCTACTGGTTGGCATATAAGTCCATCTCCTTCACCACTGACTATTCGTGCCTACTCTAATGCTGACTGGGCTAGCTGCCTAGACACCCATTGCTCTACCTCCGGTGATCTCATCTTTTTAGTTACCACTCTCATCTCTTGGTGTTCCAAGAAGCAACCAACCGTCGCTCACTCCAGTGTTGAATCCGAGTACTGTTCTTTAGCTCGTGCCTGCGTCGAAACCGTCTGGATTAGTTGTCTTCTCCATGAGCTTGGCTGCCCAGTTACATTTTCTACTCTCATCTACAGTGACAAAATCAGTACGACCTATCTAAATACGAATCCAGTTCATCACGCTCACACACAACATATTGAATTAGATTACCATTTTGTTCCTGAGAAAGTTGCCCTTGGTAGTCATCGTGTTCAATTTGTTCCTTCCACTGATCAAGTTGCTGACCTCCTCACAAAAAGTCTTCACAAAGTCGTCACCTCCAGCTCTCTGACAAACTCTTCCGTTGAGGTTAGGGGTGGGCACTCAAACCGAAACCGAAACTGGATCAAAACCTGTTCAACCCGAACTGGATAGTTTTTGAATTTTTTTTATTAAAACTGATTGGACCTGTCCTGAATTCCTTGGAACCCGAGACGAATCTTATGGAATTCCCGACATCAACCCGATGCCAGGCCCACTTACTAAAGACTGGAACTTTTTGTCAAAATTTCGGCAGAATCTCCCCTGTAATTTGAGCTATACCCAAAAATTTCAATCTTAATATCCCAACAGACAGCACGCACAATATAATTTCATGCAATTCACAAACTCGGCCTTTGGCCCTCACAAAAACCTAAGCAAAACCAAACTACCCACAAAGCCCTTAAGCCAAAATATTGCCTTCGGCAAGGCAACTAATAAACTCAAATCTGAATTATGAATACTAAATACAACATACATCATCTAACTTTTCCAATTCCAACATACGAGGTTTTAACCTCCTAACACAATCATATCTATGTCTGCGGCTGCACCTAATAACCTTAGGCTGCCTATATACCATCACTGAGGGATCAAGCCACACATAGTTCTTCCTACTAAATCCCGATTTCAAACACATACAATACCTTTATTCATATTAATCACATAATCTCCCCATATGCAGGAAATTCCAACGCCACGTATAAGGTCTGTCATCCCACTCGAAAATCCTAAGCCACGGGTGACCTGACAATCACATAATCTCTCTATACACCGGAAATTCCAACGTCACGTATGAGGTCTGTCTCAACGCCGAAAAATCCTATGCCACGCGAGACCTGACAATCATATAATCTCCCCATATGTCGGAAATTCCAACGCCACGTATGGGGTCTGTCATCACGACGGATAACTTACGCCACGTATGACCTAACAACCATATCATCTCCCCATACGCCGGAAATTCTAATGCCACGTATGGGGTCTGTCTCAACGTCGGAAAATCCTACGCCACAAGAGACTTAAAAATCACATAATCTCCCCATAGGTCGGAAATTCCAATGCCACGTATGGGGTTTGTCATCACTCCGGAAAATCCTACGTCACGTGTTACCTGACAATCATATCATCTCCTCATACGCCGGAAATTCCAACGCCACGTATGGGGTCTGTTCTCACGCCGAAAAATTCTACGCCACGTGGGACCTAACAATCACAATATCATCTCCCCATACGCCAGAAATTCCAACGCCACGTATGGGGTCTGTCATCCAGCCGGAAAATCCTACTCCACGAGGGACCTGACAATCATAGGATGGTAGTTAGGGTAGTGCGTATAGCACTTCAAACTGACATACACTTCAAACTGACATACTTTCAATTATCTAAACTAATAATAAAGGTAATCCTAATTTAGTGATACCAGTCTATAGTAGACTGCAACGTAATTTAATCAGGAATATAATATTATTTTTGGACCAACGATCATGCACATAAACCTAACTTTCATAAAGATCCTAGAACAATTTAAATATTATTCAACGCTTGTTTTCACACAAATTCCATAAAATATTGTATTATATAACTAAAACATTATACTTTATTCATAAACAAATAATATTAATTGATGATAAGCAACAACCTCTAAGGAAAATCCTAAATCAAATCAATTTCCAATTTAACCTCAACTAAAAATTAAGATTCGATAAAAAGGTTATCCTAGTACCTTCCGAAGGGTGAAACTACCTCGGAAGACTCACAGTCAACCGAGGGGTCCAACTACCCCGACTTCGTCAAACGGGCCCACGGGCCCACGACCTCCAAATTCCGATATGAAAGTTCCTATGTGTTCTACAAGGCTTAGGACACACGTCTTGCAAGTTTGGTCCAGATCGGACGGACGGATCGCTAACGATCGCACGATTGGATGGTTACTGTAAACCTAGACCTAGGGTTGGCATTTCCGGAGTATCCGGGACTCCGTTTTACAATCCGTCAAATCCTACACGATCCTAAGAATGTCTAGATTAACATATTAAAAATCTAAGACTATCCAACGGTTCAAACCTATCGAGCCCGGATAACGCACAATATGCGATATCCGTTCGAGACTCAAACGGTATCCAAATTGAAATCCGAGCACACCTACGCGCTCAAGACAACAAGGGGATCGTATCGGGACACAAAGCCCCATTTCTACAGTGCCCACGAGCCACCACACGCTTGGGCAGTGTGTGGGTGTCCAAAGCGATTACGCATTACCTGAAATTCTCAAAATCACGGCTCAAGGTTCCTACCCTAGATATAATACCCTATTTGGAACAACTTTTGTTTTTGGACCTACTCGAAAAATAGACCGGAAGTGGCCGGAATCACGATCCCAAAATCAGCCGAAATTCAATTCGTAAATCGAGTTACCAACGCTAGGAATTGATCGAATCCTACCCAACAGACAGCTAGAGCATGAAAAGTAGGTGAGAAACCATACCTCATTCATCGGAATCGGCGGCCGAAGAAGGAAGATCGACGTCGGAGAAGTTCAAACGAAACCGGCAGCTTCTTCTCCATTTTTCGGCGAAATCATGACGGCTGGCGGCTGGGCCTGGCTGGGGTTGGAAGAGGGCGGTGGCACGATCATTTTGGTAGTGGCCCCGTCAACATTGATGGCCGGATGAGAGAACAGCCGGCCAAAACATGGCCGGCTGTCACTGCCATCGCGAGAGAGATGAGAGAGAGAGACTGCGTGGGGAGAGAAAGAGAGAGAGAGAGAGAGAGAGAGAGAGAGAGAGAAATCTGATTTTATCAAACCCCTTTCGCAAAAATTACGGTTATGCCACTTAGGGTCTGTTGATAGTATTTCTCTCGTTACAACTCTGATTCGAGCCCACCACATGTCTACGGACTCATCTCGTCGTGCTCTACACAACGGTATAGTTGAAATTCCCAAATTCCTTCCCGATCAAAAATTCAGCTTTAAATCTAATAAAATATTCTAGGGGCAAAATGGTATTTTCTCTAAATAAATTAATATTTACTAATTTATTTAGGACTGGATCGTTACAAAAACTGAACCGAACAAATTGTATGAATAGTACCGTATCAGTTCTAATTTGAGGCAGAACCCGATCCAACCCGAACCGTGCCCGCCCTTAGTCGAGGTCCGCTGTCTAGTTTCTGAGGAATATCACGCAATCAACTCATGGCCTTAGGCCCTTCTTCCATTATAGGAATCCTATGCATTGCAATAATCCTCCTTCCATATTTGTATACGTGTAAATATTGATTTACCTTCCTTGTATTGTTGATTTAGTTTCCTTGTATATCTCTACTAGGATTTTCAACTATGTATAAATCTCTCATGTATCACACTTATCAAATCAATCCAAAATGCAAAATTCACACCTCTCTCTCTCTCTCTCTCTCTCTCTCTCTCTCTCCCAATCATCTTATGGGCCAGAGCCAATTAACCCTCCACTACACCCTAATCTCTCCACTGTCAGATCGATCTCAACCTTTATAACGAAGAGGACAAGGATGTAAATTTCAAACCACCACCAAAACCCAAATGTCACATCCCGGGATCGGCTCCGCCGTAGCACGATATTGTCCGCTTTGGGCCCCCCTCACTGCCCTCACGGTTTTGTTTCTGGGAACTCACGAGTAACTTCCCAGTGGGTCACTCATCCTGAAATTGCTCTAGCCCCCAACTCGCTTAACTTCGGAGTTCTTACGACTCCGAAGCCAGTGAGCTCCCAAAAAGCCTCGTGCTAGATGGATGCGGGTGTGCACATATAAGGCACATCACCCCCTCTTCGTTGGTTGATGTGGGATCTTACACCAAAACCCAGTAAGAGGAAGGAGAAGAAATTTGAGCTCTTTGAAGAAGCAAAGAAAAAAAATCAATTTTTAATTCAACAATGAAGTATGTGCCTAACATGTGATTTTTTAAACAAAGATTTGAATGAAAATTGCCAAAAACTAATGGTAGGGAGTAAATTGGCAAGAAAATTTAGTATGAGGGCTAAACTAGCAGGAAAACAAGTTCAAGGTGGAGATTTTGACAAGCGTGATAATTTATAGTGTTTTTCAACAGATAACCTTTTTTTTACTACAAGCGATTGTCGAAACTTAAATAAGAGGGGGGTTTTTCACACACACACCACTAAGATGTCAAGGGAGTTTGAACCCAAACTATATTAGTCAACAAATTAAAGTCATTTTCCACTGGAATATGACTTTTTATTTTTTTATTTTTTGGCAATTCACTTGGCTAGACCTGTTTGGCAATAATGTGTAAGATTTGAGATGGTATTCAACCGTATTCAACCAAGGGTATATTATGATTTGGATAAGAGTGTTTTGGCTGTTCACGGAGTGTTGAAACTTGAAAAGGTATTTGTGTAATTACGTCAACGAATGGAAATGGTAAACCACATAATCCTCACCCTTCGCGGACCCCATTGCTTTAACAAGTGATTACTCAATTGGGTATAGTAAATAAAACAGAAATTGCAAAGCCTCTTCTGAGTAAGCCCCCGTAAATTGAATTGAATTTACAATTATAATGGTTTGGTTTAATTTGTTAATTGCAATGCAAGTTAATGGTGATAAGGAAGTGTCCTAAGTGGAGTTAGCTTCAGAGGGTCTAAGTGAAATTCTCCGTTTCTATTATATTCAACGATATCACCGGAGTTCATCGAACTTTATTGGTCATTTCATAATGTGGTCATCGGACACAGACAAAAGCAAGTGTGAATGAGTTGAAAAACTACCCTGCCAGTAACTGGTCCATTAGACGCGTTTTTGGGTTTACAATACGGTTTGGGGCCTATCCCAATTAAAAGACTCTTCTGATAAAATTTTTAAAAAAAAAAAAAGACTGTAATGAGCGTGTGTATATACTCTATAATATATATATATCCTCACCCATTGCTTTAACAAGTGGTTCTTCACTCAATTGGGTATAGTAATTAAAACAGAAATTGCAAAGCCTGTCCTAAGTAAGCCCTTTGTCAGATCTATCTAAGAATGGCCGTCTCCGCAGATGCAGCTGTTGTGGAAGTTCTTGATAGCAGTAACTATGTGGATTGGAGTGTATTGGTTAAAAATTACTTGTTGGCTCAAGACCTTTGGGATGTAGTGGAACAAGACGAAGAAGAAGAAGACGAAGAGGAAGAAGAAGCGGATGATAAGTTCAAAGCTTGGAGGAAGAAGAATGCCACGGCTTTACATAAAATCCAAATTTTGTGCGGGCGGGAAGCTTTTTCCCTCATTAGAAACGCCACTTCAGCCAAACGCGCTTGGGATACTTTGGCAGAAAAGTTCAAGCGAAAACCAGGTAACTCCCCAGTTCAAATCTTGAACCTCAACAAATCTGTGAGAACTAAATATTCGACTTAAACCAGGAATATATATATATATATATATATATATATTTTACAGTTGTTATTTTGATATAACAATGGTAAACAGAGAAGCATTAATGTTCCAACATATATATACTCGACAGATGCTGCAATTGCTGCCAAGCATGATCCGTATCAACCTTTCTTCGCTGCTGTTAAGCTTGGTGATTGGCGTAAAGCGAAGGAATTTCTTACCCGAGATCCCAATGCAATAAGAGCAAGATATTCAACAGGAGGGACAGCTCTTCACATTGCAACCAAGTTCGGACATGAGCATATTGTGGAAGAGTTGGTTCAGTTGATGACACCGGAAGACTTGGAAATGCAAGATGTTACTTGGACAGCTCTTCATCTTGCTGCAAGATTAAATCTCAAAATGGTTGAATGCATGGTTAGAAAGAACAAGAAACTACTTGGCATTGTTGAAGAGTCCCACCGTCTGACACCAATTCTCTTCGCTGCTAAGAATGACTTATGGGATATCGTTCGTTATCTCTACTCCGTCACTCCGATCCAAGACCTAATGCCAGAGAATGGCCCTTATGGCGCTGGACTTGTTTGCTTTTGTTTACTAGCCAAACAATTTGGTAAAATTCTCAACCAACCCAGACCCACATTATTTATTTATTTATTTTATACAAACAATATTGGGATAGAGGGACTCGGGATATTGAGTGCAGGGATAACTGTTCTTAAACACATGAGGTACAAGTCCCTTGCATTACTCATTTATTACTTAAGCTTTTAACTTTAACTGTTCCTATTTTCTCTAAAGTAGATATTGCGTGGGAATTACTTCAGCGTTGCCCACGATTGGTAATTACTAAAGATGTTGTGGGAACATCCCCTATACGTGCATTGGCTGGCATCCCTTCTGCATTTCCGAGTGGGACGCCGCTCAAATTCTGGGAAAAATGGATCTATGATGGTTAGTAATACACTCTTTTTTCTCTTCGCTACTATCAAATTCATTATATCCCATATTTATTTTGCTAACCATTAATATATTTTGTTAATAGTTCATCTACGCCATTAATAAAGATTGCAATCATTCGATCACATTACACGGAGGGCCCTACCATAATGGTCCATTTCTTTGTTTAACATCTATTATCACAAAAGATAATAGTTATTGAAATTGATCTTACATGTCCAAATAAAATATTTATTTATTATATTAACTGAGCTTTCTTCTCTTTTCTTTATAGGCATACACATACAACATCCTCCTGCCATCCATGATGTTCACGTCAATGTTGAAAATCTAGAAGAGAAACTGGGCAACCAAAATATCAGTTTCTCAGGTTTGCTAGATCTTGAAACCCTAGCTATATGGTTATTTAATTTTTTTTTCTTTTTTTCAAACTGTTTGTAATAATATATACATCGATTTGATAAGAAGTTGATCATGACATAGTTTGCCACAAAAAGAAATTGGTTCTAGTATGCTCATAAACAATAACTAAAATCTTAATAAGAATCTGTGAATCATATAGCAAAGCACATTCATACTTTGTATAAACAAGGCATATTTATCTTATGGTTTTTGAATCTGCATTGAAGTCTTCGGTTTCACGCAAGGGCCTTCTTCAAGCCTCTGCAAGCTTTTAGGTATATATGCAAACATTCTTTTCCATCTTTATTTATTGGTGTCTTTGTACATTGGTTTTCTCATCCACTTATTTAAACTCTATCAACGTATTTTATTTCTACAAAAACTGGTTGTAACATTTTTTCCAACAACAACCTAGGAATCAACCGCATATGTGAAATGAAATTGATCCACGCTCGATCCCTAGATATTTTGGATTACATGTGTGAAGTGGTAAAACATCTAGACACTCAAGAAATGGAAGATGGCCTTGTCTATGCAGCAATATTCCGAGCTGTACAAAGGGGGATTATTGAGTTCGTTATTCGTTTATGTAAAGTAGATCCGGATATATTGTGGAAAACAAATTCAATGGGAAGGAACATCTTTCAGTATTCAATTGAGTGTCGCCAGGAAAAAGTATATAGCCTCATATATGGGGTTGGTCAGAGAAATCTTATTGCAACATTTTCAGATGCTTCTGGAAATGATATGCTACATCTTGCAGGGATGCTATCTCCAACAGAAAAACTTGATCTTATTTCAGGTGCAGCCTTGCAAATGCAGAGAGAAAGACAATGGTTCAAGGTTAGATATCTTCATTCTATATATTTCTTCTAAATTAATTGAATTTAGAGCTAGTTGTGGGATATTAGGTTGTAAAAGTGGTTGTGGGTTGATATGTTGTCGATGAAACTAGTGGCGGTATTGGGTTGGTAGGGCTTTCTAGTGTAGTTGAGGTGCCATATGGAAAGTGAGGTGGGAACACTAGATGAGAGGATGGGAGGTTTTTGCGGTCCGGTTGAATGATTTTGGGAAGGAGGCTGTTCGGACTCATGAAAACATTTTTCTCTCCTACGATCTACTTGTTTTTATTCTAAACACGTACTCTTTTAAAATTCATCCAAAGTTTAACATGTGACACCACACCCACATATTTCATATGCCAATAAATACTGTGAGGCATATTTGATAAGGGTAAAATGCTCTTTTATTTCAAGTTGGGAGACACAGGTTAAAATTCTAGGTAACATGAAGTAAGTTGCAGGCCCAACCCTTTTTCACGTTTATTATATTAACAGGCGAACAAGAGAAAATTTAAGAGTTCATCTAAAACCCTAAGGATAAGAAAAAAGAAAACCCATGTTGCCGCCCTCTTATGGGTCGGTGGCCTCCCTCCTTCCCTCCCCTTCCTCCACTCCCCCCTCCCAGTTCTTCCACTCAGCTCTCCATCTTTTGTATTTTTTGTTTTGCGGTGTGAAATCAGTTGTTGTCGTGACACAGTCATAGTCTTTTGGCCATGTCCATAGCTACCACAAGGATTTGGCTCCAGTTCTCAGCTTTGACATGGGTTTGGAGCCACAAGGCAAGGATGTTACTGGGCTGCGTAGGGTTTGAGTTTAGCCGGTATGGTTCTATGGCTCTATTTGATATGCACGGGAGGATACAGTCAAGTGGCTCTGCTTTTTAGTTTGTTTATGTCTAATAATTTTACGAAACTCTTCAGGGGCTTGTTGTCTTTTGCATTCTCTTATTGAAAGGTTTTATTTAATGAAATGCACGAGGTGAGATACATACAAACTAATATTTAGTAACTAGAAAAATTTGACTTGCTTCATAAAAAATAGGTAGTAAACAAGCAAACAACAATGAAATCCTGACAAGTTTTATTACGTTGTGGTCAACAATGCTCCTTGTCGTATTTCTTTCATGTGTTATGTTGCCTTCCATAAAAGCAGTGATTCTAGTGTTAGTTACTTGGTAGCCACAACGAACTTGAGGTTTATTTGTTTAATGAAATGCAGGAGGTGAAAAGTCTTGTAGTTTTACCCTCGGGAGTGGGAGCTTTCAATAAACAGGGTATGAGACCCCATGAACTATTTACCCAGAACCATAATAAATTGAAGGAAGAAGGAGAAAAGTGGATGAAAGATGCAGCAACCTCTTGTACAGTTGTAGGTGCTCTCACTATTACCATCATGTTTGCTGCAGCCTTCACGGTGCCTGGTGGAAACAATGGAGGAACAGGCTTTCCCTTGTTCTTAGATGAAAAGATGTTTTTGGTTTTTATAGTTTCAGATGCTATATCACTCTTTTCTTCCACCACTTCAGTGTTGATGTTTTTGGGAATCCTTACATCACGATATGCAGAAGACGATTTTCTAAAATCCTTACCCACAAAGATGATAATCGGCCTTTCAACACTCTTGATTTCCATCGCTTCCATGATGGTTGCCTTTTGTTCTGCTCTTTTCCTTATGCTTCATGAAAAACTATGGATTGTCATTCCAATCATTTTCCTCTCCAGCGTTCCAGTCACCTTATTTATTTGGATGCAATTTCCTGTTCTTGTTGAGATTTTCATTTCTACATATGGAGGAGGGATATTTGACAAGAAAGTGAGACGGTGGATATAAATTCTTGATGGTATATGAAAAATTGTATAACTTTGTATGTAATTTCCTGAATTTGGAAGATATTGTTGAATGGGAGAACCTTTAAATCTCTCCTCTCCCTTCTAATGTGATTTTTGAGTGATCGAGTTGGTGTTGCTATGTACCCTCCGTTTGGATGAAAGAATTAATTACATAGTTGTTAGATTTTGTAACCTTTGTTCTGGCAGCCCCTTCCTCACTTACTAGTGCAACTCAGATCAATAGGCATGATATGTCCCCAAAAATATTAATAAACTGTTAAATATATAATTGCGAATAAATAAATCAAATAAAAAGCTCATCTGTTCAATAATGTAACACACCCTTCTTCACGATTAGTTAACAAAAATTGGCATTCGAATGTACATTAATTTTCTCATGGTGAACCTGTTCATTCACGATTCTCATGCAATCCAACCTTCTAGGGGCAAAGTTTAAACTACACTACAAATCACGAATACAATTGATGGAGAGAAGGTTTAATAGCGGCATAAACTTCATGCCAACCATTCTGCGAAGGGTGTACTGTATCCCAAAAGAAAGAAACATCAGGATTATCTCATATAATGTACTTCTTTGCACCAGTCTGATCCAGAGTCCCGCATGAGTATTCATTGCTCACCCCAACACAACATGGCTTTAGTGTGTTAATCTGGAATGTCGAATATCTTGCTACCAAAAAAGAATGTGATTGAGTATAGACATATATATATGAGTATGACCACATTTATTGACCACCACCTTATAGACGTATTTAAAAAGGACCCATATGGATGGTACCTACTTTTCTTAGAACGGCCGTGAGCAAGGTGATGAGTATTTATAAATCAAATAGCACTATCCAAAAGTAATACTAGTAGAAGGGTCAATTAGCGTTCGCGAAAAAAGGATTTATTACCTTGATGATGTTTTGGGGGCTTTACTGCAGACATAAACGCATTATAGAGATCCAAGTCGATAAATGCAGAATTCTTTGTCTCCTTGTTCAACTCTTCCAACTTTTGAAGCAGAATCTGGTTGTGGTACATTGAAGCCATATTGGCAAATTCATTGCAGTTTTGATTCGAAAGAGAGGAAGTTATGCCGGGAAGACATCCAAGGGGCTCAATTGTTGTAACCGCTATTTTTTGCACTCCCAAATCATGTATACGCTTCAAATCCACAGTAAGCTGCTTAATAATAAATTTGGTAAACATTGCCAAATCCTGTCATTTGGAAGATACAAATGCGATCAAGTTAGTATAAAGTCTCTTCAAAATTCTATATATCATGTATGTATTTATGGACATGCCAAGAACCCCCACTACTACAAAAAGTGAAAAAGACGACCAGAAAACAACGACGGTCTAAGTGAACACCGTCGTGGTTTATAAAAAGACGACGGTTCTAAAAACACCGTCGTGTAATACAACCTTAGACAACTAAAAAATGGAGTTTCAAATGGCTGTTCAAAAACAACGACGTACATAATTAAACAACCGACGTCTATTTGAAACAGATTTCCGCAGTGTAAAATCAATGCCAACAAAGAACGGCAGAAGTTATGAATCGACCGACGTAGAAAGTAAAGACGACGATTTCAATAAAAACTGCCGTTTTTACTCATAAAATAACACGACGAGGTTTTCGTATAAGATGCCGTATAATTACAAACAAATCCACGGCTTTAAAATACAAAATATCGCCGTATTAAATTAATTTACAACGACGGAAAATATAAATATATTGACGTCATTATCGTATAGTTCTACGACGCTATCTTTAAATCGTACAATAAAATTTATCGTCGTATTTATTTATTTTATACGTCGTACCTTTAATTTTAACGGTCGTCTTAATAAGAATTTTTGTTAACAATTTTTTTCTTTTATTTTCTTATCCTACGTCGGTAGATCTACTTAATGACAAGAATTGAAATAACCACGACGGTTTATATAGAACACCGCCGACATAATCAGTTTTGTCTGAGATCCCAAGGGTTACGAAATCTTACCAGATGGAACTCTGTTCCACATCATAATCTTAACAGATGACACAGATTTGCAAATATTGCGTCGTGTTAGTTTACAAATTCTAGAACATTAATTTCCCTCATTTTAAATTTCCTCGGGAAAGAAAAATCTATTTATCACGCTTTGGAATTGAAAACTAAAACTAAAAGAATACGGGAAAAAAAACTCTATTTATAATTTAAAATTAAAATCCACGTCGGTTGTAGTACACTTAACGACGTTTAACAAAATAATCTACGTCGATAATTATAAATCTACCGCCATCTTAACTTAATATAGACGACGAGAAAAGACGACGGTAGAACAAAAAACGGCCGTTGTTTCAGTTTCTTTAACATATCTTTCTGCAGGACTTGTGTAGTTCAAAGCATTGACAATGTCTTCATCATATCTCCCAGAAACTACTGATTCAATTGCTCATGCTTTAGAGGCCATCTGAAGCCATTTCTATTCTTTATCGCATTCTTGAAACCCATCTTCTTCTTCTGAAGCTCTACGGATAAAGGAAGAGGCTATCACAATATATCCGACGATCTTCTTAGGCAAGAAAATCAAGCAGAGGATCAGGCACATCTGATCTTCAGATTTCCCTGGCTTGCATCTCTTTTGATGGAAAGCAAGGAGTATTCAGAAGCACTAAGTGTCCTATCAGGCTTGATCAAGGAAGTGAGAAGGCTAGTTGACAAGCTTCTTCTTGTGGACATATATTTGATGCGAGTAAGCTCAATTTCTCTTTGAGAAAACATCCAAATTATTGTCTTTGAGACATGAGAGACTGAGAGAGGAAGAACTTGGAACCTTAAATGTAAACCGAAAATGAATGAAAGCGACAAATTTATAGAATAAATTTTTAAAACCAACGGCGGTCCTTACAAAAAAACCGCCGTTTAAATTGTAAAATCAACGTCGGTATGATCGACGTATATTACAGAAATCCACGTCGGTAAATTAATAAAAACGACGTGTTAAATAATATACCATGACGCGAGTTATTACTTATGTACTTTAATTTTTGAGTTTACTACGACGGTACCTACAAACTACTGTCGTATTTATTTACCACGTCCGAAGTTAAATGTACCGTCGTATTTTGTAATTTATACGTCGTAGTTATATGTAACCGCCGTATTATTTTTTTGAAATGGTTTTATATGTAAGCAACTTTTCGTCTACTTGACTTACACATTTGTTGTTTTTATATTCTTATTTTATTTAAATCTGTCATCCAAAAAAGAAACTTTACATATTGCAGAATATTAATTTCCTTCGTTTTAAATTTCCTCCGGAAAAAAAACTCTATTTATAACGCACTGTAATTGAAAAATAAACTGAAAGGTCACGGGAAAAAAAATTCTATTCATAATTTAAAAATTAAAATCCACGTCGGTTATATTAAACCTAACGACGTTAAATGAAATGATTCCACGTCGAATGAAAAATATTACGTCGTTTTAGTTAAAAACGACGTAGTTAAATGTAACCGCCGTATTATTTTTTTGAAATGGTTTTATATGTAAGCAACTTTTCGACTTACACATGCACTGTTTCCAAACCCGATTAAAAATTTCAATCTCCCAGAGAAACCTTTTCGTCTTTTTTCCTTGTCAGAGCATTGTCAGAGTTTCTCATCGTCTTCCTCTCGTCTTCTTCGTCGTCTCTGAACTTAAACATCGATCATCTTCCTCTTGCTTTCATTGCACGCAAAAGGTAAGCTTTCATTTTCACTATTTTGGTTACTGTTTTGCATGCTCATACGTTTTTTGTTTGAAAAATCTTTTTACCTTTTTTCTGGCCAAAATCATTTTACTTCTTTCCAAGTTTGATAAAATATACAGACAAAGAGGGAAAGTTTCCAACTTTGAAGACAACTACCTCAACTAAATAAGACGACGGTAGACCACGACGGTTCGTCAGTTGTTCTAGCGTCGTCTGAAAATTGACAAAGTTGTTTTTAAAATAATAGTCTTTTTTTATATGCTTGTTTAATTGCAGGTTTGATTTCGCTGAACAATGGTTTTTGTTTTTCCCTTATTTGATAAAATATAAAGAAAAAGAAACTAGGGTTGGTATCTAATATAGACGACAAAATATCTTATTGTTTTACGTCGTGTGAATGTTAATACCACGACGGTGTATCACTATTGACGTCGTATGAACATAAATACCACGACGTTATATAAATAATAGTTTACCACGACGGTGTATTACTATTGACGTCGTGTGAACATATATACCACGACGTTATATAAATAATGGTTTTAAACATTTATTACGTCTGAGATTATTTCATTGCGTCGTCTAAAATCATATCATACGTCGTATTTTTTTAATACCGTCGTTTGTGTTCTTAATGTTTTCCTGAAATATTTTCACTTGCAGTTTTGTCTGTTAAAATGGTTTCTCAACAACAAACTAAGGATTCTGGCTCCAAGAAGCTTGGAATGGTAGCTCCTCAAGACAAGTCTTCGAAGGAGATGAAGTCTTCGAAGAAGATGAAGTTTGCTTCATCATCTGCTGAGACAGAACAAACCAGCCAGACAACAATCTCAGATGATTCAAAGACTGGTCGAGGTATGAGCACAATGCCTCGTGTTGTGAAGAGAAAGCTTCAGAAACTGAGGCCAATTGTTGAGTACAATAAAAGGGGGAAAGGTGTTGGCCAAGCACATATTGAGATGCAGTCGTATATTGGTGTGTTGGCACGCTCCAGGATCCCACTTGTGGACAAGAAATGGTCCCAAATCCCCAAGGATATAAAGGAGCAGATTTGGGAAGCAGTTGACATGGCTTTTGTCGTAGGCCAAGGGGGCAAGACCTCTATTTTAGCTTCTGCTTCCAAGAAATGGAAGGATTTCAAGTCTACACTAACGAGGCATTATATCCTTCCATACACCAATGACAGGGAGAAATTAAGCCAACCCCCTGAAACATATAAATTCATAGAGAAAGCACAATGGGATGCCTTTGTAGCTTCAAGGCTATCCAAAGATTTTGAGTCTGTGCATTCTCAACATGCACAGATTAGGGAGAAACTCGAGTACAATCATCGATTGTCTCGAAAAGGATATGCTGGATTGGAGGATCAATTGGAGGAAACCATGCCTGGGGTAGAAATTGATCGATCTACCTTATGGAAGAGAGCTAGACAGGACAAACATGGTAACATCCCTGATCCAAAGGTGGCAGAGAAAGCAAAATTAATAGTAAGCCTACTATCACTCTGTTTTAAATTTTTATTAAACTGTGAATTATTCTTATTACGTCGTATGTTATATTTTTCGTCGTGTGAATGATATTACCACGTCGAAAAGTTTTTAAAAACGTCGTTAAAGGTCTAAATAGGAATCACTACTATGTTTTCTGTAATTATAGCATAAGACGTCGGTGGTTCATTTTCGCGTTGTGTGAATGATATTACCACGTCGAAAATTTTTTAAAAACGTCGTTAACGGTCTAAATAGGAATCACTACTCTGTTATCTTTAATTATAGCATAAGACGTCGGTTGTTTATTCATTTCGTCGTTTTAAATAAATAACCACGTCGGTATAACTACCGTCGTGATAAGTTATAATAACGTCGGTTTATACGTTATTGCGTCGTGTGAAATTATATAATACGTCGTTTGTACATAAATAACCGTCGTGTGTTTTTTTGTTTATCTTTTTTTAGGATGAATTGCAGAAACAAGTCTCGGAAGGCAAAGTCAGAGTAGATGGCAGCAATGATGTGCTGACCATGGCTTTGGGCCCCGAGCATCCAGGCAGGGTGAGGGGAGTTGGTGCTGGTGTTTCCCCAAGGCAATATTTCAATTTGCCCAAACCACAGAGGGTGAGCTTTGACGACCGTTTGAAGGACAGTTTAAGAGTTCTCCTTCAAGAAGAGACTAAAAAGATGGAGGCTAAGGCAAGGGAAGAGGCCTTAAGGATGGAGGCTAGGACAAAACAATTGGTAGAGGCTGAGAGGGAGCATTTCCTGAGTCAGCTTTCCCAATTAATTCCCAATTTTAATCCAAGCATGCTTAAACCAAGAATTAGCCAAAGCCCCAAAAATCCAATGTCTGACAAAGCTAGCTGCTCTGGAGGTGATGTGAGATCCCTACATTTGGAGGATGATACTGCCAAAATGGGGAAACATCAGCCAGATGAAGAGAAGGAAGAAGAAAAAAGAGATGAAGAGAAGGAAGAAGAAAAGGAGAAAGAAGATGAAGAAAAGCATGACGACAAGGTATGTTCACATAACTTTGCCTTTTTTATTTGTTTTTCAAAATTTCAGACGTCGATATTTTTATTTAATCCGTCGTTTGTTTAAAACTTAGACGGCGGAATTTTTTTAAGACGTAATAAAATATTTAAACGACGGTTTTTGCACCGTCGTTTAAATGGTTTCAGACGACGCTTTATTCATAAAACCGTCGTCTTTATTGAATTACCACGACAGTTTTTTCACCGTCGTTTAAATACTTTTAAGACGACGTTTTATTACTTAAACCGTCGTCTTTATTGAATTACCACGTCATTTTTTTTATTTCTTTAAACAGGTTATTGAAGTTGGTGCTTATTCAAATATGGAGGCGCCATCTTCTTTAAAAACCCTTTGTCGTTTTGTGGAAACGACACTCCTGCCTGAGGATAAGACACTCCAATTTACAATTGATAAGGAGGTGTTTGGTGGTGAGCGCGATACCTTCCTCCTGCCTGAAGATATTACACAATTTGCAGGCATGGAAGAAATTGGAGCTACTGTATTGGCTGTATATATGAGGTTTGTACTTCTAAAATAATACCTCGTTGGTTTATATATTGCGTCGTCTTAACTAACTAACCACGTCGTCTTAACTAACTACCGTCGTGATAAATATATTATAACGTCCTCATCTATTTCAGTACGTCGTGTGAAATATTATAATACGTCGTTTTTTTATACATAACCGTCGTGTTTGTTTGTGCTGACTTGTTTATATTATTTTATGTATTTAGGTACTTACACGATGTTTTGAAACAAGCCAATATGTGCAGCATGGTTGGCTTTATCGACCCTGCTACAGTTAGTGCCAACTCTGGCACAATAACTGAAAGATCACGACTGGTAGCAGCTCGACTTCAGAAGACAGACGGTGAACAGATTTTCATGATGCCTTACAATCCAGGGTTAGTCTCCTTAGGATTTTGTTTTTATGATTTTCAATAAATGACAGCTTATAAACTAACCACGTCGGTGTTTTATTTTATTTAGTCGTTTGAAACTACTAACCACGTCGGTATTTATTTATCGTCGTGATAAATATATAATGTCGTCGTTATCTACTTTATTTCGTCGTGTGAAATACTATAATACGTCGTTTTTGTAAATAACCGTCGTTTTTATATTAATTTTGTGCAGCCGTCATTGGATTTTGCTGATTGTAAGAGCAAAGAGAGAAACCGTCTATTTTCTGGATCCTCTGCCAGGAAATCGTGTGGTCGATGAAGAGGCCAAAAACATCGTGAACAGTGCTTTAAAAATATATAATACCCACATAGCCCGAGCAGGACGTAAAAATGTAATTTGGAAAACTCTCTCAGGCACACCAAAGCAACCCAGCAATGTCGAATGCGGGTATTATGTAATGCGCTTCATGAGGGACATCATCATGGATCCTTCCTTGGGGTTTGAGAATAAGGTAAGAAGAAATTACCTTCATACATTTCACGTCGTTTTTTGTATTATCAACGACGGTCGTGTAAAATTAACGTCGTTGAATGGATATACTACGTCGGTTATGAAAAATATCATCGTCTGTGATTGAATTTCTTTTTATTTATAAACCCTAATAGTCATTGTTTATGCAGTATGCCAAGGGAAACCAGGAAGCTTCATACCCCCAAGAAGCCATTGATGAAGTCCGGAATGAATGGGCAGAGTTTGTTTTCCAAATTATTAAACAGGGCAATTATTGAACACTTGATATTTATGTATAATGTACAAATTTTCTCTATAATATGTAATGTAAAAATTTGTTGAGGTTTTCTTAAATTAAAAAAAAACAAACATACAAATTGCTTAACCGACGTGTAATACTTTTCCAACGACCAAATAAAGTCACAAACCGTCGTATTTTGTTGTTTCGTGTTTTAAACAAATACGACGTAAAAATATAGTTAGACGACGTTCTTTGAACAATTGAGTCGTTTATGGTTTACAACATCTTCAATTTCTTAAGGGTTCAGGGTATCATCGACGACGTTTATGTAACGACAGCGGTTAAGTCGTTGATATATATATTTTACGTCGTATAGTTAAATAGCCGCCATGGTTTCTCATTTTAACGACGTCATTTTAACGACTTAGTAGTCTATTACAATTTACAACGTCTACAATTTATTAACACCGACGTGGTTTGTTGTTGTGGTAAGAATATTTTATTATTTTTATATCAAAATATTCAAAATAAATTTAAAATAAATCAGAAAATTGAAAAGTCAACTCCTATGAAGTCATTGATATATTTTCTTCCACATAAACCTTGAAAAAATTCATTTTGAATAACAAAAATTTAAAATGACCATCCAAAACAAAATTGTTTTGATGAGTCATAAAATCACTTCTAGTTTTATGGTTTAGGGTTTAGAGTCTAGGGTTTAGAGATTAGGGTTGTTATTTATTGGGGTTTATTTTTAAAGTATAATTTTTGGGTAGTCTAGGGTATATGTTAGGCTTTAAAACCATAAAACCTTTTATAAACTTAATTTTTTAAATTGTATAATTTAGTTTTATGGGTTTTGGGTATTAATTTTTAACGACGGTGGTTGCGTCGTGGAATACATATTTTACGTCGTACAGAAAAACATACGACATGGTTTACGCTTTAAACGACGTCATTTTAATATGTAAGTCGGTTTATATAATTTACAACGTTTTTAATTTCTTAACACCGACGTGGTTTCTCATTTTAACGACGTCATTTTAACGACTTAGTAGTCTATTACAATTTACAACGTCTACAATTTATTTAACACCGACGTGGTTTGTTGTATGGTAAGAATATTTTATTATTTTTATATCAAAATATTCAAAATAAATATAAAATAAATCAGAAAATTGAAAAGTCAACTCCTATGAAGTCATTGATATATTTTCTTCCACATAAACCTTGAAAAAATTCATTTTGAATAACAAAAATTTAAAATGACCATCCAAAACAAAATTGTTTTGATGAGTCATAAAATCACTTCTAGTTTTATGGTTTAGGGTTTAGAGTCTAGGGTTTAGAGATTAGGGTTGTTATTTATTGGGGTTTATTTTTGAAGTATAATTTTTGGGTAGTCTAGGGTATATGTTAGGCTTTAAAACCATAAAACCTTTTATAAACTTAATTTTTTAAATTGTATAATTTAGTTTTATGGGTTTTGGGTATTAATTTTTAACGACGGTGGTTGCGTCGTGGAATACATATTTTACGTCGTACAGAAAAACATACGACATGGTTTACGCTTTAAACGACGTCATTTTAATATGTAAGTCGGTTTATATAATTTACAACGTCTTTAATTTCTTAACACCGACGTGGTTTTTCAGTCGTCGTTATATAAAAAATTCAAAATAAATTTAAAATTAATCCGAAAAATGAAGCTTCAAAATGAACGGCCTTACGTTCTTAATCCGAAAAATGAAGTTTCCGTCGTGGAATATTAAATTTACGTCGGTACGGAATGGATTTATTGTTTTCATGCTTGGTTTCATGTATATGTTGGTTTCTTACTTGGTTTCATATATATGTTGTGTTCTTAATGGGTTTTGTGTTCTTGAAAATAAACTGAGACACGACGAATTTTAAGGCATACGACGACGATTACACAACGGTGTTTTTAAACTACCGTCGTTG